>NW_026986630.1:765000-1065000 GCF_031307605.1 Tribolium castaneum
CATTATAGTTTCGACGAGAATAGCTTATTTGGAATGATTCTATGCTTCCAAACGAGTAAATTTTTAATAAACAGATGCCAAACATCATGTTTTGTCCTATAAAGACATTTTATATTGCAGTTTGTATTAAAACAAAATATTTTCGTTGATTCTTTGTTAGAAGCAGCAAACCTAACATTAAAGAATCTGAAAACTTTGTATTCGGACACAAACCACCGAATTTTGTTTCAGTTTAGACAAAAACGGTTGATTTTCGACAATATTTTGCTTTGAACAAGAAAGCTTATATCAAACTGACTAAAAACGTCTTATTTTAGCACAAAACAAAAGATTTGCGTTATAGTCTTAAAGCTGATTCATGCCACAGTTTGGATAAAAACCAATTATTTTTGTTAATTCATTGTTACAAACAAGAAACCTTACATCAAAGAAACTGAAAACCCCTTATTTAGGCACAGAAATTCGAATTACGTTTCAGTCTGGGCAAAAACTGCTTATTTTAGACGATCCTTTGTTTTGAACACGAAAACTTACATTAAAAAGATTAAAAACGTCTTATTCTGGCTGAAAACTGCAAATTATATATTACTCTAGATAAAAGCAATTTATCCTGATTACTCCTTTACTTAGAATAGAGTAAACTTGTATAAAACTTAATGAAAACTTTAAATTTCGTCTCAAAGAAATAATTTACGTTATAGTTTTGACCAGCACTGTTTATTTCAAACGAAATTATGATTCGAAACTAATGAACTTTTATGGGGCAGATGCAAAACCACATATTACCATATAAAGCGTTGTTTTAAAGCAAAGTATTACCTTTTGCAACAAGAAATTTCACGTCAAAGAAACTGAAAACTTCGTATCCATACATAAATATCTAATTACGTATCAGTTTAGGCAAATACAGCTTATTTTAAACGATTCCTTGCTATAAACAAGAAAAATTTTATCAAGCATATTGAAAACGTCTTATTCTCGAAAATAAGAGCAAATTATGTATCAGTTTTAAGAAAAGCGGATTACTCTGTTTGATTCTATGCTTAGAGTAGAGTAAACTACTACAAAACGTAATGAAAACTCTATATTCAAGCTCAAAAGAACAAATTACGTTATAGTTTTGACAAAAAAAAATATTTCGGACGATTACATACTTCGAAGTAAGCAAACTTTAATTGAACATGTGCAAAAGCTAATACTTTGCTTTAAAATAATGATTTATGTGGTAATATGGTATTTTGCATCTGTCCTATAAAAGTTTACCCGTTTCGCTCCATTGAATCATTAGAAATAAATTATTTTGACACAACAACAACACAAATAATTTGTTTTTGTTTAAACTGTAACATAAGTCGCTTTTATAAAACGATCTAAGACGTTTGGCATCTGTTTAGTGAAAGTTTTCTCGTTTGGGGGCATAAAATCGTTTGAAATTAACAGTTCTGGTCAAAACTATTACGTAAATTATTTCTTTGTATCACTTTAAAGATTTGCGTTATAGTCTTGACGAGAACTGTTAATTTCAAACAATTCTATGCTTTGAAACCAGTATACTTTCACTGAACAGAGGCAAAACGTCTGATTTCGCCTTTAAAAAACGATTTATGTCACAGTTTGGATTAAAACCAATGATTTTCGTTTATTCATTGTTACAAACAAGAAACCTTACATCAAAGAAACTGAAAACCTCTTATTCAGGCCCAGAAAATCAAATTACGTTTCAGTCTGGACACAAATTGCTTATTTTAGACGATTCTTTCTTTTGAACACGAAAACTTACATTAAAAAGATTAAAAACGTCTTATTCTGGCTCAAAACTGCAAATTATGTATTACTTTGGATAAAAGCAGTTTATCCTGATTACTCCTATGCTTAGAATAAAGCAAACTTGTATAAAACTTAATGAAAACTTTAAATTTCGTCTCAAAGAAATAATTTACGTTATAGTTTTGACCAGAACTGTTAATTTCAAACGATTTTATGCCCCCAAACGAGAAAACTTTCACTAAACAGATGCCAAACGTCTTAGTTCGTTTTATAAAAACGACATGTTACAGTTTAAACAAAAAAATTATTTTCGTTGTTGTGTCAAAATAATTTATTTCGAATGATTCAATGGAGCGAAACGAGTAAACTTTTATAGGACAGATGCAAAATACCATATTACCACATAAATCGTTATTTTAAAGCAAAGTATTAGCTTTTGCACTTGTTCAATTAAAGTTTGCGTACTTCGAAATATGTAGTCGTCCGAAATAATTTTTTTTTGTCAAAACTATAACGTAATTTGTTCTTTTGAGCTTGAATATAGAGTTTTCATTACGTTTTATAGTAGTTTACTCTACTCTAAGCATAGAATCAAACAGAGTAATCCGCTTGTGTTAAAACTGATACATAATTTGCTCTTATTTTCGAGAATAAGACATTTTCAATATGTTTGATAAAATTTTTCTTGTTTATAGCAAGGAATCGTTTAAAATAAGCTGTATTTGCCTAAACTGATACGTAATTCGATATTTGTGCATGGATACGATGTTTTCAGTTTCTTTGACGTGAAATTTCTTGTTGCAAAAGGTAATACTTTGCTTTAAAACAACGCTTTATATGGTAATATGTGGTTTTGCATCTGCCCCATAAAAGTTCATTAGTTTCGAATCATAATTTCGTTTGAAATAAACAGTGCTGGTCAAAACTATAACGTAAATTATTTCTTTGAGACAAAATTTAAAGTTTTCATTAAGTTGTATACAAGTTTACTCTATTTTAAGTAAAGGAGTAATCAGGATAAATTGCTTTTATCTAGAGTAATATATAATTTGCAGTTTTCAGCCAGAATAAGACGTTTTTAATCTTTTTAATGTAAGTTTTCGTGTTCAAAACAAAGGATCGTCTAAAATAAGCAGTTTTTGTCCAGACTGAAACGTAATTCGAATTTCTGTGCCTAAATAAGGGGTTTTCAGTTTCTTTGATGTAAGGTTTCTTGTTTGTAACAATGAATTAACAAAAATAATTGGTTTTTATCCAAACTGTGGCATGAATCAGCTTTAAGACTATAACGCAAATCTTTTGTTTTGTGCTAAAATAAGACGTTTTTAGTCAGTTTGATATAAGCTTTCTTGTTCAAAGCAAAATATTGTCGAAAATCAACCGTTTTTGTCTAAACTGAAACAAAATTCGGTGGTTTGTGTCCGAATACAAAGTTTTCAGATTCTTTAATGTTAGGTTTGCTGCTTCTAACAAAGAATCAACGAAAATATTTTGTTTTAATACAAACTGCAATATAAAATGTCTTTATAGGACAAAACATGATGTTTGGCATCTGTTTATTAAAAATTTACTCGTTTGGAAGCATAAAATCATTCCAAATAAGCTATTCTCGTCGAAACTATAATGTAATTAGTATTTTGTGCTAGAATACAGCGTTTTTGTTAGATTTATTAACAATTTTGTCTATTTTAAGCAATGAAACGAATAGGATTAGCTGCCTTTATCCAAAGTGATACATAAATTGCTCTTTTATGCCAGATTAATACGTTTTTAGTCTGTTCGATGTAAGTTTTCTTGTTCAAAGCAAAAGATCGTCTAAAGTAAGCCGTTTTTGTTTGAACTGATGAACAATTCAGACTGAGAGTCAACAAAAATAATTTGTTTTAATCCAAACTGATAATTTTTGACCCTATAAGAGTCCTATAAGAGTCCGAGATACGCCTTTCTCGTCTAGTCTATAACGTAATTCGTTTTTTTGTGTCAGAATACGACGTTTTCTGTCTGTTTAATATAAGTTTTTAATAATAATAATAATAATAACAATAATAATAATAATAATAATAATAAAAATAATAATAATAATAATAATAATAATAATAATAATAATAATAATAATAATAATAAAAATAATAATAGAAATAAAAGTAAGCTTAGTTTTCTAAGCAAAAATGAAGCTTATTTTGTGTGTTATATGAGCGCTTTCTCATTTCTATGCAAGAAATCATCTGTGATCTGTATTTTTAGGCAAGAAATTGTCTAAAATTAATAACTCATTTTAAAACTGGTATAAAAACATTTACTATACAAAAGTTAATAATAATAATAATAATAATAATAATAATAATAATAGTAATAAAAGAAACAATAATAATAATAATAATAATAATAATAATAATAATAATAATGATAATAATACTTATAATAATAAATTTCTTTCTAAATTAAAGCTTAGTTTTTCTAAGCAAAAATGATGCTTATTTTGTGTTATCTGAGCGTTTTCTCATTTCTATGCAAGAGATCATCTGTGATCTGTGTTTTTAGGCAAGAAATTGTCTAAAATTAATAACTCATTTTAAAACTGGTATAAAAACATTTACTATACAAAAGTTATAATCGGTCTTTAATAATAATAATATTAATAATAATAATAATAATAATAATAATAATAATAATAATAATAATAATAATAATAATAATAATAGTAATAATAATAATAAAAATAATAGTAATAATAATAATAATAATAAAAATAAAAATAATAGTAGTAGTAAAAGTAAGCTTAGTTTTCTAAGCCAAAATGAAGCTTATTTTGTGTTATATGAGCGTTTTCTCATTTCTATGCAAAAGATCATGTGTGATCTGTGTTTTAAGTTGTGGCAGAATACGACGTTTTCTGTCTGTTTAATATAAGTTTTTAATAATAATAATAATAATAATAATAATATTAATAATAATAATAATAATAATAATAATAATAATAATAATAATAATAACAATAATAATAATAATAATAATAATAATAATAGTAATAGTAACAAAAGTAATAATAATAATACTTTTAAAAAGGAAAAATGGAGCTTATTTTGTGTGTTACATGAGCGTTTTCTCATTTTTATGCAAAAGATCATGTGTGATCTGTGTTTTTAGGCAATCTAAGTCATTTTATAATTTTTAATATTTAACAAAAATTTGCTTTAAAATAAAATGTTTGAAAAACCGAAATTAAACTAAATTAATTGTGTCTAACACTTTAGTAGAGGAAAAAGGAGGAGACATAAAAGTCACTAAAGTCTTAAAGTTGTCTTTAGTCGTCATATTAATAACAATAACATTTATAATAACAATACTAGTAGTACTAAATTTGCTTATATGCAAGCGCTTAATTAAGGTAACAGTTTTTTTGTTTTTTGCCTATATCTCGAAAACAGTTACTCCTATCAATTTTTACTTTTTCACCAAAATTAAAGGTGATAAAATTTCCTACAAAATAGTTATTTGCATTTTTCATGTAGAACTAACCATAAGCGAGATATAAGTTTGAAAATAATTATTAATTAAAAAAAAGTGTTTTAACAGAAAATGTCTTGTGATTTAAAATACACTTAATTTGTTGGTTCCAATACTTTATTAGAAGAAAAAGGAGGTGACATAAAAGTCACTGAAGTCTTCAGAGTCGTTTTTAAATGCTGCATTTTTGACTTCGTCTCAAACATTGAAAACTGAATTACATTTTTCTTCAGTAACAGTTACAGTTTTCTTATTGGTTTTTTGCTTATATCTCGAAAACAGTTACTCCTATCAAATTTTATCTTTCTTTCAAAATTAAAGCTGATAAAATTTCCAACAAAATAGTTATTTACATTTTTCTTGTAGGACCAAGCATAAACGAGTTATAGAGTTGGATATAAATAATATTTAACAAAAATTTGCTTTAAAATAAAATGCTTGAAAACCGGAATTAAACTAAATTAATTGTGTCTAACACTTTAGTAGAGGAAAAAGGAGAAGACATAAAAGTCACTAAATGTTTCAGAGTCGTCTTTAGTCGTCATATTAATAACAATAACATTAATAATAATAATACTAATAGTACTAAATTTGCTTATATGCAAACGCTTAATTAACGCAACATTTTTTTGGTTTCTTGCTTATATCTCGAAAACAGTTACTCCTATCAATTTTTATCTTTTTTTCAAAATTAAAGCTAATAAAATTTCCTACAAAATGGTTATTTGCGTTTTTTTGTAGGACTAACCATAAGCGAGTTATAGAGTTGGATATAAATAATATTTAACAAAAATTTGCTTTAAAATAAAATGTTTGAAAAACCGAAATTAAACTAAATTAATTGAGTCTAACACTTTAGTAGAGGAAAAAGAAAAAGACATAAAAGTCACTAAAGGTTTCAGAGTTGTCTTTAGTTGTCATATTAATAACAATAACATTAATAATAATAATACTAATAGTACTAAATTTGCTTATATGCAAACGCTTAATTAAGGTAACAGTGTTTTGGTTTCTTGCTTATGTCTCGAAAACAGTTACTCCTATCAATTTTTATCTTTCTACTAAAATTCAAGCTGATAAAATTTCCTACAAAATAGTTATTTGCATTTTTCATGTAGGACTAACCATAAGCGAGATATATGATTGAAAATAATTAATATTTAACAAAAAAGTGCTTTAACAGAAAATGTCTTGTGATTTAAAATACACTTAATTTATTGGGTCCAATACTTTATTAGAAGAAAAAGGAAGTGACATAAAAGTCACTGAAGTCTTCAGAGTCGTTTTTAAATGCTGCAGTTTCGTCTTCGTCTCAAACATTGAAAACTGAATTACATTTTTGTTCAGTAACAGTCACAGTTTTCTTATTGGTTTTTTGCTTATATCTCGAAAACAGTTACTCCTATCAATTTTTATCTTTCTGTCAAAATTAAAGCTGATAAAATTTCCTACAAAATAGTTATTTGCATTTTTCTTGTAGGACCAACCATAAGCGAGTTATAGAGTTGGATATAAATAATATTTAACAAAAATTTGCTTTAAAATAAAATGTTGGAAAAACTGAAATTAAACTAATTTAATTGTGTCTAACACTTTAGTAGAGGAAAAAGAAGAAGACATAAAAGTTACTAAAGGTTTCAAAGTTGTCTTTAATCGTCATATTAATAACAATAACATTAATAATAATAATACTAATAGTACTAAATTTGCTTATATGCAAACGCTTAATTAAGGTAACAGTGTTTTGGTTTCTTGCTTATATCTCGAAAACAGTTACTCCTATCAATTTTTATCTTTTTACTAAAATTCAAGCTGATAAAATTTCCTACAAAATAGTTATTTGCATTTTTCATGTAGGACTAACCATAAGCGAGATATATGATTGAAAATAATTAATATTTAAAAAAAAAGTGCTTTAACAGAAAATGTCTTGTGATTTAAAATACACTTAATTTATTAGGTCCAATACTTTATTAAAAAAAAAAAGGGGGTGACATATAAGTCACTGAAGTCTTCAGAGTCGATTTTAAATGCTGCATTTTCGTCTTCGTCTCAAACATTGAAAACTGAATTACATTTTTGTTCTGAAACGGTAACAGTTTTTACTTTGGTTTTTTGCTTATATCTCGAAAACAGTTACTCCTATCAATTTTTATCTTTCTTTCAAAATTAAAGCTGATAACATTTCCTACAAAATAGTTATTTGCATTTTTCTTGTAGGACCAACCATAAGCGAGTTATAAAGTTGGATATAAATAATATTTAACAAAAACTTGCTTAAAAATAAAATGTTTGAAATACTGAAATTAAACTAAATTAATTGTGTCTAACACTTTAGTAGAGAAAAAAAGAAAAAGACATAAAAGTCACCAAAGTCTTCAGAATCGTTTTTAGTCGTCATATTAATAACAATAACATTAATAATAATAATACTAATAGTACTAAATCTGCTTATATGCAAGCGCTTTATTAAGGTAACAGTTTTTTGGTTTCTTGCTTATATCTCGAAAACAGTTACTCCTATGAATTTTTGTCTTTCTTTCAAAATTAATGCTGATAAAATATTCTACAAAATAGTTATTTGCATTTTTCTTGTAGGACCAACCATAAGCGAGTTATAGAGTTGGATATAAATAATATTTAACAAAAATTTGCTTTAAAATAAAATGTTTGAAAAACTGAAATTAAACTAATTTAACTGTGTCTAACACTTTAGTAGAGAAAAAAGGAAAAGACATAAAAGTCACTAAAGGTTTCAGAGTTGTCTTTAGTTGTCATATTAATAACAATAACATTAATAATAATAATACTAATAGTACTAAATTTGCTTATATGCAAACGCTTAATTAAGGTAACAGTGTTTTGGTTTCTTGCTTATATCTCGAAAACAGTTACTCCTATCAATTTTTATCTTTTTACTAAAATTCAAGCTGATAAAATTTCCTACAAAATAGTTATTTGCATTTTTCATGTAGGACTAACCATAAGCGAGATATATGATTGAAAATAATTAATATTTAAAAAAAAAGTGCTTTAACAGAAAATGTCTTGTGATTTAAAATACACTTAATTTATTAGGTCCAATACTTTATTAAAAAAAAAAAGGGGGTGACATATAAGTCACTGAAGTCTTCAGAGTCGATTTTAAATGCTGCATTTTCGTCTTCGTCTCAAACATTGAAAACTGAATTACATTTTTGTTCTGAAACGGTAACAGTTTTTACTTTGGTTTTTTGCTTATATCTCGAAAACAGTTACTCCTATCAATTTTTATCTTTCTTTCAAAATTAAAGCTGATAACATTTCCTACAAAATAGTTATTTGCATTTTTCTTGTAGGACCAACCATAAGCGAGTTATAAAGTTGGATATAAATAATATTTAACAAAAACTTGCTTAAAAATAAAATGTTTGAAATACTGAAATTAAACTAAATTAATTGTGTCTAACACTTTAGTAGAGAAAAAAGAAAAAGACATAAAAGTCACCAAAGTCTTCAGAATCGTTTTTAGTCGTCATATTAATAACAATAACATTAATAATAATAATACTAATAGTACTAAATCTGCTTATATGCAAGGGCTTTATTAAGGTAACAGTTTTTTGGTTTCTTGCTTATATCTCGAAAACAGTTACTCCTATGAATTTTTGTCTTTCTTTCAAAATTAAAGCTGATAAAATATTCTACAAAATAGTTATTTGCATTTTTCTTGTAGGACCAACCATAAGCGAGTTATAGAGTTGGATATAAATAATATTTAACAAAAATTTGCTTTAAAATAAAATGTTTGAAAAACTGAAATTAAACTAATTTAACTGTGTCTAACACTTTAGTAGAGAAAAAAGGAAAAGACATAAAAGTCACTAAAGGTTTCAGAGTTGTCTTTAGTTGTCATATTAATAACAATAACATTAATAATAATAATACTAATAGTACTAAATTTGCTTATATGCAAACGCTTAATTAAGGTAACAGTGTTTTGGTTTCTTGCTTATATCTCGAAAACAGTTACTCCTATCAATTTTTATCTTTTTACGAAAATTCAAGCTGATAAAATTTCCTACAAAATAGTTATTTGCATTTTTCATGTAGGACTAACCATAAGCGAGATATATGATTGAAAATAATTAATATTTAAAAAAAAAGTGCTTTAACAGAAAATGTCTTGTGATTTAAAATACACTTAATTTATTAGGTCCAATACTTTATTAAAAAAAAAAGGGGGTGACATATAAGTCACTGAAGTCTTCAGAGTCGATTTTAAATGCTGCACTTTCGTCTTCGTCTCAAACATTGAAAACTGAATTACATTTTTGTTCTGAAACGGTAACAGTTTTTACTTTGGTTTTTTGCTTATATCTCGAAAACAGTTACTCCTATCAATTTTTATCTTTCTTTCAAAATTAAAGCTGATAACATTTCCTACAAAATAGTTATTTGCATTTTTCTTGTAGGACCAACCATAAGCGAGTTATAAAGTTGGATATAAATAATATTTAACAAAAACTTGCTTAAAAATAAAATGTTTGAAATACTGAAATTAAACTAAATTAATTGTGTCTAACACTTTAGTAGAGAAAAAAAGAAAAAGACATAAAAGTCACCAAAGTCTTCAGAATCGTTTTTAGTCGTCATATTAATAACAATAACATTAATAATAATAATACTAATAGTACTAAATCTGCTTATATGCAAGCGCTTTATTAAGGTAACAGTTTTTTGGTTTCTTGCTTATATCTCGAAAACAGTTACTCCTATGAATTTTTGTCTTTCTTTCAAAATTAAAGCTGATAAAATATTCTACAAAATAGTTATTTGCATTTTTCTTGTAGGACCAACCATAAGCGAGTTATAGAGTTGGATATAAATAATATTTAACAAAAATTTGCTTTAAAATAAAATGTTTGAAAAACTGAAATTAAACTAATTTAACTGTGTCTAACACTTTAGTAGAGAAAAAAGGAAAAGACATAAAAGTCACTAAAGGTTTCAGAGTTGTCTTTAGTTGTCATATTAATAACAATAACATTAATAATAATAATACTAATAGTACTAAATTTGCTTATATGCAAACGCTTAATTAAGGTAACAGTGTTTTGGTTTCTTGCTTATATCTCGAAAACAGTTACTCCTATCAATTTTTATCTTTTTACTAAAATTTAAGCTGATAAAATTTCCTACAAAATAGTTATTTGCATTTTTCATGTAGGACTAACCATAAGCGAGATATATGATTGAAAATAATTAATATTTAAAAAAAAAGTGCTTTAACAGAAAATGTCTTTTGATTTAAAATACACTTAATTTATTAGGTCCAATACTTTATTAAAAAAAAAAGGGGGTGACATATAAGTCACTAAAGTTTTCAGAGTCGATTTTAAATGCTGCATTTTCGTCTTCGTCTCAAACATTGAAAACTGAATTACATTTTTGTTCTGAAACGGTAACAGTTTTTACTTTGGTTTTTTGCTTATATCTCGAAAACAGTTACTCCTATCAATTTTTATCTTTCTTTCAAAATTAAAGCTGATAACATTTACTACAAAATAGTTATTTGCATTTTTCTTGTAGGACCAACCATAAGCGAGTTATAAAGTTGGATATAAATAATATTTAACAAAAACTTGCTTAAAAATAAAATGTTTGAAATACTGAAATTAAACTAAATTAATTGTGTCTAACACTTTAGTAGAGAAAAAAGAAAAAGACATAAAAGTCACCAAAGTCTTCAGAATCGTTTTTAGTCGTCATATTAATAACAATAACATTAATAATAATAATACTAATAGTACTAAATCTGCTTATATGCAAGCGCTTTATTAAGGTAACAGTTTTTTGGTTTCTTGCTTATATCTCGAAAACAGTTACTCCTATGAATTTTTGTCTTTCTTTCAAAATTAAAGCTGATAAAATATTCTACAAAATAGTTATTTGCATTTTTCTTGTAGGATCAACCATAAGCGAGTTATAGAGTTGGATATAAATAATATTTAACAAAAATTTGCTTTAAAATAAAATGTTTGAAAAACTGAAATTAAACTAATTTAACTGTGTCTAACACTTTAGTAGAGAAAAAAGGAAAAGACATAAAAGTCACTAAAGGTTTCAGAGTTGTCTTTAGTTGTCATATGAATAACAATAACATTAATAATAATAATACTAATAGTACTAAATTTGCTTATATGCAAACGCTTAATTAAGGTAACAGTGTTTTGGTTTCTTGCTTATATCTCGAAAACAGTTACTCCTATCAATTTTTATCTTTTTACTAAAATTCAAGCTGATAAAATTTCCTACAAAATAGTTATTTGCATTTTTCATGTAGGACTAACCATAAGCGAGATATATGATTGAAAATAATTAATATTTAAAAAAAAAGTGCTTTAACAGAAAATGTCTTGTGATTTAAAATACACTTAATTTATTAGGTCCAATACTTTATTAAAAAAAAAAAGGGGGTGACATATAAGTCACTGAAGTCTTCAGAGTCGATTTTAAATGCTGCATTTTCGTCTTCGTCTCAAACATTGAAAACTGAATTACATTTTTGTTCTGAAACGGTAACAGTTTTTACATTGGTTTTTTGCTTATATCTCGAAAACAGTTACTCCTATCAATTTTTATCTTTCTTTCAAAATTAAAGCTGATAACATTTCCTACAAAATAGTTATTTGCATTTTTCTTGTAGGACCAACCATAAGCGAGTTATAAAGTTGGATATAAATAATATTTAACAAAAACTTGCTTAAAAATAAAATGTTTGAAATACTGAAATTAAACTAAATTAATTGTGTCTAACACTTTAGTAGAGAAAAAAAGAAAAAGACATAAAAGTCACCAAAGTCTTCAGAATCGTTTTTAGTCGTCCTATTAATAACAATAACATTAATAATAATAATACTAATAGTACTAAATCTGCTTATATGCAAGCGCTTTATTAAGGTAACAGTTTTTTGGTTTCTTGCTTATATCTCGAAAACAGTTACTCCTATGAATTTTTGTCTTTCTTTCAAAATTAAAGCTGATAAAATATTCTACAAAATAGTTATTTGCATTTTTCTTGTAGGACCAACCATAAGCGAGTTATAGAGTTGGATATAAATAATATTTAACAAAAATTTGCTTTAAAATAAAATGTTTGAAAAACTGAAATTAAACTAATTTAACTGTGTCTAACACTTTAGTAGAGAAAAAAGGAAAAGACATAAAAGTCACTAAAGGTTTCAGAGTTGTCTTTAGTTGTCATATTAATAACAATAACATTAATAATAATAATACTAATAGTACTAAATTTGCTTATATGCAAACGCTTAATTAAGGTAACAGTGTTTTGGTTTCTTGCTTATATCTCGAAAACAGTTACTCCTATCAATTTTTATCTTTTTACTAAAATTCAAGCTGATAAAATTTCCTACAAAATAGTTATTTGCATTTTTCATGTAGGACTAACCATAAGCGAGATATATGATTGAAAATAATTAATATTTAAAAAAAAGTGCTTTAACAGAAAATGTCTTGTGATTTAAAATACACTTAATTTATTAGGTCCAATACTTTATTAAAAAAAAAAGGGGGTGACATATAAGTCACTAAAGTTTTCAGAGTCGATTTTAAATGCTGCATTTTCGTCTTCGTCTCAAACATTGAAAACTGAATTACATTTTTGTTCTGAAACGGTAACAGTTTTTACTTTGGTTTTTTGCTTATATCTCGAAAACAGTTACTCCTATCAATTTTTATCTTTCTTTCAAAATTAAAGCTGATAACATTTACTACAAAATAGTTATTTGCATTTTTCTTGTAGGACCAACCATAAGCGAGTTATAAAGTTGGATATAAATAATATTTAACAAAAACTTGCTTAAAAATAAAATGTTTGAAATACTGAAATTAAACTAAATTAATTGTGTCTAACACTTTAGTAGAGAAAAAAGAAAAAGACATAAAAGTCACCAAAGTCTTCAGAATCGTTTTTAGTCGTCATATTAATAACAATAACATTAATAATAATAATACTAATAGTACTAAATCTGCTTATATGCAAGCGCTTTATTAAGGTAACAGTTTTTTGGTTTCTTGCTTATATCTCGAAAACAGTTACTCCTATGAATTTTTGTCTTTCTTTCAAAATTAAAGCTGATAAAATATTCTACAAAATAGTTATTTGCATTTTTCTTGTAGGATCAACCATAAGCGAGTTATAGAGTTGGATATAAATAATATTTAACAAAAATTTGCTTTAAAATAAAATGTTTGAAAAACTGAAATTAAACTAATTTAACTGTGTCTAACACTTTAGTAGAGAAAAAAGGAAAAGACATAAAAGTCACTAAAGGTTTCAGAGTTGTCTTTAGTTGTCATATGAATAACAATAACATTAATAATAATAATACTAATAGTACTAAATTTGCTTATATGCAAACGCTTAATTAAGGTAACAGTGTTTTGGTTTCTTGCTTATATCTCGAAAACAGTTACTCCTATCAATTTTTATCTTTTTACTAAAATTCAAGCTGATAAAATTTCCTACAAAATAGTTATTTGCATTTTTCATGTAGGACTAACCATAAGCGAGATATATGATTGAAAATAATTAATATTTAAAAAAAAAGTGCTTTAACAGAAAATGTCTTGTGATTTAAAATACACTTAATTTATTAGGTCCAATACTTTATTAAAAAAAAAAAGGGGGTGACATATAAGTCACTGAAGTCTTCAGAGTCGATTTTAAATGCTGCATTTTCGTCTTCGTCTCAAACATTGAAAACTGAATTACATTTTTGTTCTGAAACGGTAACAGTTTTTACTTTGGTTTTTTGCTTATATCTCGAAAACAGTTACTCCTATCAATTTTTATCTTTCTTTCAAAATTAAAGCTGATAACATTTCCTACAAAATAGTTATTTGCATTTTTCTTGTAGGACCAACCATAAGCGAGTTATAAAGTTGGATATAAATAATATTTAACAAAAACTTGCTTAAAAATAAAATGTTTGAAATACTGAAATTAAACTAAATTAATTGTGTCTAACACTTTAGTAGAGAAAAAAAGAAAAAGACATAAAAGTCACCAAAGTCTTCAGAATCGTTTTTAGTCGTCCTATTAATAACAATAACATTAATAATAATAATACTAATAGTACTAAATCTGCTTATATGCAAGCGCTTTATTAAGGTAACAGTTTTTTGGTTTCTTGCTTATATCTCGAAAACAGTTACTCCTATGAATTTTTGTCTTTCTTTCAAAATTAAAGCTGATAAAATATTCTACAAAATAGTTATTTGCATTTTTCTTGTAGGACCAACCATAAGCGAGTTATAGAGTTGGATATAAATAATATTTAACAAAAATTTGCTTTAAAATAAAATGTTTGAAAAACTGAAATTAAACTAATTTAACTGTGTCTAACACTTTAGTAGAGAAAAAAGGAAAAGACATAAAAGTCACTAAAGGTTTCAGAGTTGTCTTTAGTTGTCATATTAATAACAATAACATTAATAATAATAATACTAATAGTACTAAATTTGCTTATATGCAAACGCTTAATTAAGGTAACAGTGTTTTGGTTTCTTGCTTATATCTCGAAAACAGTTACTCCTATCAATTTTTATCTTTTTACTAAAATTCAAGCTGATAAAATTTCCTACAAAATAGTTATTTGCATTTTTCATGTAGGACTAACCATAAGCGAGATATATGATTGAAAATAATTAATATTTAAAAAAAAAGTGCTTTAACAGAAAATGTCTTGTGATTTAAAATACACTTAATTTATTAGGTCCAATACTTTATTAAAAAAAAAAGGGGGTGACATATAAGTCACTGAAGTCTTCAGAGTCGATTTTAAATGCTGCATTTTCGTCTTCGTCTCAAACATTGAAAACTGAATTACATTTTTGTTCTGAAACGGTAACAGTTTTTACTTTGGTTTTTTGCTTATATCTCGAAAACAGTTACTCCTATCAATTTTTATCTTTCTTTCAAAATTAAAGCTGATAACATTTCCTACAAAATAGTTATTTGCATTTTTCTTGTAGGACCAACCATAAGCGAGTTATAAAGTTGGATATAAATAATATTTAACAAAAACTTGCTTAAAAATAAAATGTTTGAAATACTGAAATTAAACTAAATTAATTGTGTCTAACACTTTAGTAGAGAAAAAAGAAAAAGACATAAAAGTCACCAAAGTCTTCAAAATCGTTTTTAGTCGTCATATTAATAACAATAACATTAATAATAATAATACTAATAGTACTAAATCTGCTTATATGCAAGCGCTTTATTAAGGTAACAGTTTTTTGGTTTCTTGCTTATATCTCGAAAACAGTTACTCCTATGAATTTTTGTCTTTCTTTCAAAATTAAAGCTGATAAAATATTCTACAAAATAGTTATTTGCATTTTTCTTGTAGGACCAACCATAAGCGAGTTATAGAGTTGGATATAAATAATATTTAACAAAAATTTGCTTTAAAATAAAATGTTTGAAAAACTGAAATTAAACTAATTTAACTGTGTCTAACACTTTAGTAGAGAAAAAAGGAAAAGACATAAAAGTCACTAAAGGTTTCAGAGTTGTCTTTAGTTGTCATATTAATAACAATAACATTAATAATAATAATACTAATAGTACTAAATTTGCTTATATGCAAACGCTTAATTAAGGTAACAGTGTTTTGGTTTCTTGCTTATATCTCGAAAACAGTTACTCCTATCAATTTTTATCTTTTTACTAAAATTAAAGCTGATAAAATTTCCTACAAAATAGTTAATTGCATTTTTAATGTAGGACTAACCATAAGCGAGATATAAGTTTGAAAATAATTAAAATTTAAAAAAAAGTGCTTCAACAGAAAATGTCTTGTGATTTAAAATACACTTAATTTATTGGGTCCAATACTTTATTAGAAGAAAAAAGAGCTGACAGAAAGGTCACTGAAGTCTTTAGAGTCGTTTGTAAATGCTGCATTTTCGTCTTCGTCTCAAACATTGAAAACTGAATTACATTTTTGTTCAGTAACTGTTACAGTTTTCTTATTGGTTTTTTGCTTATATCTCGAAAACAGTTACTCCTATCAATTTTTATCTTTCTTTTAAAATTAAAGCTGATAAAGCTTCCTACAAAATAGTTGTTTGCATTTTTCTTGTAGGACCAACCATAAGCGAGTTATAGAGTTGGATATAAATAATATTTAACAAAAATTTGCTTTAAATAAAATGTTTGAAAAACCGAAATTAAACTAAATTAATTAAGTCTAACACTTTAGTAGAGAAAAAAGAAAAAGACATAAAAGTCACCAAAGTCTTCAGAATCGTTTTTAATCGTCATATTAATAACAATAACATTATTAATAATAATACTAATAGTACTAAATCTGCTTATATGCAAGCGCTTTATTAAGGTAACAGTTTTTTGGTTTCTTGCTTATATCTCGAAAACAGTTACTCCTATCAATTTTTATCTTTTTTTCAAAATTAAAGCTGATAAAATTTCCTACAAAATAGTTATTTGCATTTTTCTTGTAGGACCAACCATAAGCGAGTTATAGAGTTGGATATAAATAATATTTAACAAAAATTTGCTTTAAAATAAAATGTTTGAAAAACTGAAATTAAACTAATTTAATTGTGTCTAGCACCTTAGTAGAGGAAAAAGAAGAAGACATAAAAGTCACTAAAGGTTTCAAAGTTGTCTTTAATCGTCATATTTATAACAATAACATTAATAATAATAATACTAATAGTACTAAATTTGCTTATATGCAAACGCTTAATTAAGGTAACAGTGTTTTGGTTTCTTGCTTATATCTCGAAAACAGTTACTCCTATCAATTTTTATCTTTTTACTAAAATTCAAGCTGATAAAATTTCCTACAAAATAGTTATTTGCATTTTTCATGTAGGACCAACCATAAGCGAGTTATAGAGTTGGATATAAATAATATTTAACAAAAATTTGCTTTAAAATAAAATGTTTGAAAAACTGAAATTAAACTAATTTAATTGTGTCTAACACCTTAGTAGAGGAAAAAGAAGAAGACATAAAAGTCACTAAAGGTTTCAAAGTTGTCTTTAATCGTCATATTAATAACAATAACATTAATAATAATAATACTAATAGTACTAAATTTGCTTATATGCAAACGCTTAATTAAGGTAACAGTGTTTTGGTTTCTTGCTTATATCTCGAAAACAGTTACTCCTATCAATTTTTATCTTTTTACTAAAATTCAAGCTGATAAAATTTCCTACAAAATAGTTATTTGCATTTTTCATGTAGGACTAACCATAAGCGAGATATATGATTGAAAATAATTAATATTTAAAAAAAAAGTGCTTTAACAGAAAATGTCTTGTGATTTAAAATACACTTAATTTATTGGGTCCAATACTTTATTAGAAGAAAAAGGAAGTGACATAAAAGTCACTGAAGTCTTCTGAGTCGTTTTTAAATGCTGCAGTTTCGTCTTCGTCTCAAACATTGAAAACCGGATTACATTTTTGTTCAGTAACAGTCACAGTTTTCTTATTGGTTTTTTGCTTATATCTCGAAAACAGTTACTCCTATCAATTTTTATCTTTCTTTCAAAATTAAAGCTGATAAAATTTCCTACAAAATAGTTATTTGCATTTTTCTTGTAGGACCAACCATAAGCGAGTTATAGAGTTGGATATAAATAATATTTAACAAAAATTTGCTTTAAAATAAAATGTTTGAAAAACTGAAATTAAACTAATTTAATTGTGTCTAACACTTTAGTAGAGAAAAAAGAAGAAGACATAAAAGTCACTAAAGGTTTCAAAGTTGTCTTTAATCGTCATATTAATAACAATAACATTAATAATAATAATACTAATAGTACTAAATTTGCTTATATGCAAACGCTTAATTAAGGTAACAGTGTTTTGGTTTCTTGCTCATATCTCGAAAACCGTTACTCCTATCAATTTTTATCTTTTTACTAAAATTCAAGCTGATAAAATTTCCTACAAAATAGTTATTTGCATTTTTTGTGTAGGACTAACCATAAGCGAGATATAAGATTGAAAATAATTAATATTTAAAAAAGAAGTGCTTTAACAGAAAATGTCTTGTGATTTAAAATACACTTAATTTATTAGGTCCAATACTTTATTAAAAAAAAAGGGGGTGACATATAAGTCACTGAAGTCTTTAGAGTCGATTTTAAATGCTGCATTTTCGTCTTCGTCTCAAACATTGAAAACTGAATTACATTTTTGTTCTGAAACGGTAACAGTTTTTACTTTGGTTTTTTGCTTATATCTCGAAAACAGTTACTCCTATCAATTTTTATCTTTCTTTCAAAATTAAAGCTGATAACATTTCCTACAAAATAGTTATTTGCATTTTTCTTGTAGGACCAACCATAAGCGAGTTATAAAGTTGGATATAAATAATATTTAACAAAAACTTGCTTAAAAATAAAATGTTTGAAATACTGAAATTAAACTAAATTAATTGTGTCTAACACTTTAGTAGAGAAAAAAGAAAAAGACATAAAAGTCACCAAAGTCTTCAGAATCGTTTTTAGTCGTCATATTAATAACAATAACATTAATAATAATAATACTAATAGTACTAAATCTGCTTATATGCAAGCGCTTTATTAAGGTAACAGTTTTTTGATTTCTTGCTTATATCTCGAAAACAGTTACTCCTATGAATTTTTGTCTTTCTTTCAAAATTAAAGCTGATAAAATATTCTACAAAATAGTTATTTGCATTTTTCTTGTAGGACCAACCATAAGCGAGTTATAGAGTTGGATATAAATAATATTTAACAAAAATTTGCTTTAAAATAAAATGTTTGAAAAACTGAAATTAAACTAATTTAACTGTGTCTAACACTTTAGTAGAGAAAAAAGGAAAAGACATAAAAGTCACTAAAGGTTTCAGAGTTGTCTTTAGTTGTCATATTAATAACAATAACATTAATAATAATAATACTAATAGTACTAAATTTGCTTATATGCAAACGCTTAATTAAGGTAACAGTGTTTTGGTTTCTTGCTTATATCTCGAAAACAGTTACTCCAATCAATTTTTATCTTTTTACTAAAATTCAAGCTGATAAAATTTCCTACAAAATAGTTATTTGCATTTTTCATGTAGGACTAACCATAAGCGAAATATATGATTGAAAATAATTGATATTTAAAAAAAAAGTGCTTTAACAGAAAATGTCTTGTGATTTAAAATACACTTAATTTATTGGGTCCAATACTTTATTAGAAAAAAAAAGGAAGTGACATAAAAGTCACTGAAGTCTTCAGAGTCGTTTTTAAATGCTGCAGTTTCGTCTTCGTCTCAAACATTGAAAACCGAATTACATTTTTGTTCAGTAACAGTCACAGTTTTCTTATTGGTTTTTTGCTTATATCTCGAAAACAGTTACTCCTATCAATTTTTATCTTTTTTTCAAAATTAAAGCTGATAAAATTTCCTACAAAATAGTTATTTGCATTTTTCTTGTAGGACCAACCATAAGCGAGTTATAGAGTTGGATATAAATAATATTTAACAAAAATTTGCTTTAAAATAAAATGTTTGAAAAACTGAAATTAAACTAATTTAATTGTGTCTAACACTTTAGTAGAGGAAAAAGAAAAAGACATAAAAGTCACTAAAGGTTTCAAAGTTGTCTTTAATCGTAATATTAATAACAATAACATTAATAGTAATAATACTAATAGTACTAAATTTGCTTATATGCAAACGCTTAATTAAGGTAACAGTGTTTTGGTTTCTTGCTTATATCTCGAAAACAGTTACTCCTATCAATTTTTATCTTTTTACTAAAATTAAAGCTGATAAAATTTCCTACAAAATAGTTAATTGCATTTTTAATGTAGGACTAACCATAAGCGAGATATAAGTTTGAAAATAATTAAAATTTAAAAAAAAGTGCTTCAACAGAAAATGTCTTGTGATTTAAAATACACTTAATTTATTGGGTCCAATACTTTATTAGAAGAAAAAAGAGGTGACAGAAAGGTCACTGAAGTCTTTAGAGTCGTTTGTAAATGCTGCATTTTCGTCTTCGTCTCAAACATTGAAAACTGAATTACATTTTTGTTCAGTAACTGTTACAGTTTTCTTATTGGTTTTTTGCTTATATCTCGAAAACAGTTACTCCTATCAATTTTTATCTTTCTTTTAAAATTAAAGCTGATAAAGCTTTCTACAAAATAGTTGTTTGCATTTTTCTTGTAGGACCAACCATAAGCGAGTTATAGAGTTGGATATAAATAATATTTAACAAAAATTTGCTTTAAATAAAATGTTTGAAAAACCGAAATTAAACTAAATTAACTAAGTCTAACACTTTAGTAGAGAAAAAAGAAAAAGACATAAAAGTCACCAAAGTCTTCAGAATCGTTTTTAATCGTCATATTAATAACAATAACATTATTAATAATAATACTAATAGTACTAAATCTGCTTATATGCAAGCGCTTTATTAAGGTAACAGTTTTTTGGTTTCTTGCTTATATCTCGAAAACAGTTACTCCTATCAATTTTTATCTTTTTTTCAAAATTAAAGCTGATAAAATTTCCTACAAAATAGTTATTTGCATTTTTCTTGTAGGACCAACCATAAGCGAGTTATAGAGTTGGATATAAATAATATTTAACAAAAATTTGCTTTAAAATAAAATGTTTGAAAAACTGAAATTAAACTAATTTAATTGTGTCTAACACTTTAGTAGAGGAAAAAGAAGAAGACATAAAAGTCACTAAAGGTTTCAAAGTTGTCTTTAATCGTAATATTAATAACAATAACATTAATAGTAATAATACTAATAGTACTAAATTTGCTTATATGCAAACGCTTAATTAAGGTAACAGTGTTTTGGTTTCTTGCTTATATCTCGAAAACAGTTACTCCTATCAATTTTTATCTTTTTACTAAAATTCAAGCTGATAAAATTTCCTACAAAATAATTATTTGCATTTTTTATGTAGGACTAACCATAAGCGAGATATAAGATTGAAAATAATTAATATTTAAAAAAGAAGTGCTTTAACAGAAAATGTCTTGTGATTTAAAATACACTTAATTTATTAGGTCCAATACTTTATTAGAAAAAAAGGGGGTGACATATAAGTCACTGAAGTCTTCTAAGTCGATTTTAAATGCTGCATTTTCGTCTTCGTCTCAAACATTGAAAACTGAATTATATTTTTGTTCTGAAACGGTAACAGTTTTTACTTTGGTTTTTTGCTTATATCTCGAAAACAGTTACTCCTATCAATTTTTATCTTTCTTTCAAAATTAAAGCTGATAACATTTCCTACAAAATAGTTATTTGCATTTTTCTTGTAGGACCAACCATAAGCGAGTTATAAAGTTGGATATAAATAATATTTAACAAAAACTTGCTTAAAAATAAAATGTTTGAAATACTGAAATTAAACTAAATTAATTGTGTCTAACACTTTAGTAGAGAAAAAAGAAAAACACATAAAAGTCACCAAAGTCTTCAGAATCGTTTTTAGTCGTCATATTAATAACAATAACATTAATAATAATAATACTAATAGTACTAAATCTGCTTATATGCAAGCGCTTTATTAAGGTAACAGTTTTTTGGTTTCTTGCTTATATCTCGAAAACAGTTACTCCTATGAATTTTTGTCTTTCTTTCAAAATCAAAGCTGATAAAATATTCTACAAAATAGTTATTTGCATTTTTCTTGTAGGACCAACCATAAGCGAGTTATAGAGTTGGATATAAATAATATTTAACAAAAATTTGCTTTAAAATAAAATGTTTGAAAAACTGAAATTAAACTAATTTTACTGTGTCTAACACTTTAGTAGAGAAAAAACGAAAAGACATAAAAATCACTAAAGGTTTCAGAGTTGTCTTTAGTTGTCATATTAATAACAATAACATTAATAATAATAATACTAATAGTTCTAAATTTGCTTATATGCAAACGCTTAATTAAGGTAACAGTGTTTTGGTTTCTTGCTTATATCTCGAAAACAGTTACTCCTATCAATTTTTATCTTTTTACTAAAATTCAAGCTGATAAAATTTCCTACAAAATAGTTATTTGCATTTTTCATGTAGGACTAACCATAAGCGAGATATATGATTGAAAATAATTAATATTTAAAAAAAAAGTGCTTTAACAGAAAATGTCTTGTGATTTAAAATACACTTAATTTATTGGGTCCAATACTTTATTAGAAGAAAAAGGAAGTGACATAAAAGTCAGCTCTCGTTAAGACTATAACGCAAATCTTTTGTTTTGTGCTAAAATAAAACGTTTTTAGTCAGTTTGATATAAGTTTTCTTGTTCAAAGCAAAATATTGTCGAAAATCAACGGTTTTTGTCTAAACTGATACAAAATTCGGTGGTTTGTGTCCGAATACAAAGTTTTCAGATTCTTTAATGTTAGGTTTGCTGCTTCTAACAAAGAATCAACGAAAATATTTTGTTTTAATACAAACTGCAATATAAAATGTCTTTATAGGACAAAACATGATGTTTGGCATCTGTTTAATAAAAATTTACTCGTTTGGAAGCATGAATCATTCCAAATAAGCTATTCTCGTCGAAACTATAATGTAATTAGTATTTTGTGCTAGAATACAGCGTTTTTGTTAGATTTATTAACAATTTTGTCTATTTTAAGCAATGAAACGAATAGGATTAGCTGCCTTTATCCAAAGTGATACATAAATTGCTCTTTTATGCCAGATTAATACCTTTTTAGTCTGTTCGATGTAAGTTATTTTGTTCAAAGCAAAAGATCGTCTAAAATAAGCCGTTTTTGTTTGAACTGATGAACAATTCAGACTGAGAGTCAACAAAAATAATTTGTTTTAATCCAAACTGATACTTTTTGACCCTATAAGAGTCCGAAATACGCCGTTCTCGTCAAGTCTATAACGTAATTCGTTTTTTTGTGTCAGAATACGACGTTTTCTGTCTGTTTAATACAATTTTTTAATAATAATAATAATAATAATAATAACAATAATAATAATAATAATAATAAAAATAATATTAATAATAATAATAGTAATAATAATAATAATAATAATAATAATAGTAGTAATAAAAGTAAGCTTAGTTTTCTAAGCAATAATGAAGCTTATTTTGTGTGTTATATGAGCGTTTTCTCATTTCTATGCAAGAAATCATCTGTGATCTGTATTTTTAGGCAAGAAATTGTCTAAAATTAATAACTCATTTTAAAACTGGTATAAAAACATTTACTATACAAAAGCTAATAATAATAATAATAATAATAATAATAATAATAATAGTAATAATAATAATAAAAATAATAATAATAGTAATAAAAGTAAGCTTAGTTTTCTAAGCAAAAATGAAGCTTATTTTGTGTGTTATATGAGCGTTTTCTCATTTCTATGCAAGAGATCATCTGTGATCTGTGTTTTTAGGCAAGAAATTGAATAAAATTATAACTCATTTTAAAACTGGTATAAAATCATTTACTATACAAAAGTTAATAATAATAATAATAATAATAATAATAATAATAATAATAATAATAATAATAATAATAATAATAATAATAATAATAATAATAATAATAATAATAATAATAATAATAATAATAATAATAATAATAATAATAATAATAATAATAATAATAATGATAATAATACTTATAATAATGAATTTCTTTCTAAATTAAAGCTTAGTTTTTCTAAGCAAAAATGATGCTTATTTTGTGTTATCTAAGCGTTTTCTCATTTCTATGCAAGAGATCATCTGTGATCTGTGTTTTTAGGCAAGAAATTG
Source organism: Tribolium castaneum (assembly GCF_031307605.1). Classification (NCBI taxonomy): domain Eukaryota; kingdom Metazoa; phylum Arthropoda; class Insecta; order Coleoptera; family Tenebrionidae; genus Tribolium; species Tribolium castaneum. The sequence goes on from NW_026986630.1 coordinate 789,089, forward strand.
TCTAAAATTAAAAACTTATTTTAAAACTGGTATAAAAACATTTACTATACAAAAGTTAATAATAATAATAATAATAATAATAATAATAATAATAATAATAATATAAATAAAAATAATAATAATAGTAATAAAAGTAAGCTTAGTTTTCTAAGCAAAAATAAAGCTTATTTTGTGTGTTATATGAGCGTTTTCTCATTTCTATGCAAGAGATCATCTGTGATCTGTGTTTTTAGGCAAGAAATTGAATAAAATTAATAACTCATTTTAAAACTGGTATGAAAACATTTACTATACAAAAGTTAATAATAATAATAATAATAATAATAATAATAGTAATAAAAGAAATAATAATAATAATAATAATAATAATAATAATAATAATAATAATAATAATAATAAAAATAATAATAATAATAATAATAATAATAATAATAATAATAATAATAATAATAATAATAATAATACTTATAATAATGAATTTCTTTCTAAATTAAAGCTTAGTTTTTCTAAGCAAAAATGATGCTTATTTTGTGTTATCTGAGCGTTTTCTCATTTCTATGCAAGAGATCATCTGTGATCTGTGTTTTTAGGCAAGAAATTGTCTAAAATTAATAACTCATTTTAAAACTGGTATAAAAACATTTACTATACAAAAGTTATAATCGGTTTTTAATAATAATAATATTAATAATAATAATATTAATAATAATAATAATAATAATAGTAATAATAATAATAAAAATAATAGTAATAATAATAATATTAATAAAAATAATAATAATAGTAGTAATAAAAGTAAGCTTAGATTTCTAAGCAAAAATGAAGCTTATTTTGTGTTACATGAGCTTTTCTCATTTCTATGCAAAAGATCATGTGTGATCTGTGTTTTTAGGCAATCTAAGCCATTTGATAGTTTTTAGGCAAGAAATTGGCTAAAATTAATAAGTTAATAATAATAATAATATAAATAATAATAATAATAATAATAATAATAATAATAATAATAATAATAATAATAATAATAATAATAATAATAATAATAATAATAATAATATCAATAATAATAATAATAATAATAATAATAATAATGATAGTAATAGTAAAAAAAGTAATAATAATAATAATACTTTTAATACTTCAGTGTGGCCACAACAACCCAAAGTACCTTTACCATATAAATGGCACACTCCTGAGTGTAAAAACCTCAACCAAAGATCTAGGGGTCATTGTAAATGATAAGTTAGGATGGTCAGAGCAATGTCTAGCATCAGTGGGTCGAGCGCGTAAAATGTTTTATTTGCTAAAGCATGTTTTTCCAAATCCTTCAGTCAGTTTTATTTCAAAGGTGTACATCACTTACATAAGGCCGCATTTGGAATTTGCCATTCCAGTCTGGAGACCTTATTTGTTAAAAGATATTGATTTGCTGGAAAGAACTCAGCACCTGGTAACTAGATGGACACACTGTTTAAGACAAGTTTCATATGAACAACGTCTTGAAATACTCAAAATACCAGATCTACGTGCTCGTGAAAACAGGGCAGATGCAATTCAAATTTTTCGGCTTACTCATGGTTTATTTCCTGGAGTAACATGCAATTTCTTGCAAATTCAAAATCATGACAGACTTAGAGGTCATTCTTATAAGCTGAAAAAAGAACCATTTAAGACTACCGTTAGAAAGAATTATTTGACAAATCGTGCATTTGATATATGGAATGGCTTGCCTGATAACGTTGTTGCAGCTGTTACTGTTTCTTCCTTCAAGAATCAATATGACACATTACAATAATTAACATTAACCTTTATTAATTAACTAATTTAACTGTAGATTAAAATTGTATTTCATTTTTCATTATTCAATGGTGTTTTATTTAACACGAAACCGTATTTCTTGATATTTTGCTATAAAGGTGTTAACCTCAGCAAAGAATCTATGTTAATAATAATAATAATAATAATAAGGAAAAATGGAGCTTATTTTGTGTGTTAAATGAGCGTTTTCTCATTTCTATGCAAAAGATTATGTGTGATCTGTGTTTTTAGGCAATCTAAGCCATTTTATAGTTACTCCTATCAATTTTTACTTTTTCACCAAAATTAAAGGTGATAAAATTTTCTACAAAATAGTTATTTGCATTTTTCATGTAGAACTAACCATAAGCGAGATATAAGTTTGAAAATAATTAATAATTAAAAAAAAGTGTTTTAACAGAAAATGTCTTGTGATTTAAAATACACTTAATTTATTGGGTCCAATACTTTATTAGAAGAAAAAGGAGGTGACATAAAAGTCACTGAAGTCTTCAGAGTCGTTTTTAAATGCTGCATTTTTGTCTTAATCTCAAACATTGAAAATTGAATTTCATTTTTGTTCAGTAACAGTTACAGTTTTCTTATTGGTTTTTTGCTTATATCTCGAAAACAGTTCCTCCTATCAAATTTTATCTTTCTTTCAAAATTAAAGCTGATAAAATTTTCAACAAAATAGTTATTTACATTTTTCTTGTAGGACCAAGCATAAACGAGTTATAGAGTTGGATATAAATAATATTTAACAAAAATTTGCTTTAAAATAAAATGCTTGAAAAACCGGAATTAAACTAAATTAATTGTGTCTAACACTTTAGTAGAGGAAAAAGGAGAAGACATAAAAGTCACTAAATGTTTCAGAGTCGTCTTTAGTCGTCATATTAATAACAATAACATTAATAATAATAATACTAATAGTACTAAATTTGCTTATATGCAAACGCTTAATTAAGGTAACAGTTTTTTGGTTTCTTGCTTATATCTCGAAAACAGTTACTCCAATCAATTTTTATCTTTTTTTCAAAATTAAAGCTGATAAAATTTCCTACAAAATAGTTATTTGCATTTTTTTGTAGGACCAACCATAAGCGAGTTATAGAGTTGGATATAAATAATCTTTAACAAAAATTTGCTTTAAAATAAAATGTTTGAAAAACCGAAATTAAACTAAATTAAGACTAACACTTTAGTAGAGGAAAAACGAGAAGACATAAAAGTCACCAAAGTCTTGAGAGTCGTTTTTAGTCGTCATATTAATAACAATAACATTAATATTAATAATACTAATATTATTAAATTTGCTTATATGCAAGCGCTTAATTAAGGTAACAGTTTTTTGGTTTTTTGCTTATATCTCAAAAACAGTTACTACTATCAATTTTTATCTTTTTACTAAAATTAAAGCTGATAAAATTTCCTACAAAATACTAATTTGCATTTTTCTTGTAGGACTAACCATAAGCGAGATATAAGTTTGAAAATAATTAATATTTAAAAAGAAGTGCTTTAACAGAAAATGTCTTGTGATTTAAAATACACTTAATTTAATGGGTCCAATACTTTATTTGAAAAAAAAGGAGGAGACATAAAAGTCACTGAAGTCTTCAGAGTCGAACATTGGAAACTGAATTACATTTTTGTTCAGTAACAGTTAGAGTTTTCTTATTGGTTTTTTGCTTATATCTCGAAAACAGTTACTCCTAACAATTTTTATCTTTCTTTCAAAATTAAAGCTGATAAAATTTTCTACAAAATAGTTATTCGCATTTTTTTTGTAGGACCAACCGTAAGCGAGTTATAGAGTTGGATATAAATAATCTTTAACAAAAATTTGCTTTAAAATAAAATGTTTGAAAAACCGAAATTAAACTAAATTAATTGTGTCTAACACTTTAGTAGAGGAAAAAGAAGAAGACATAAAAGTCACCAAAGTCTTCAGAGTTGTTTTTAGTACTAAATTTGCTTATATGCAAGCCCTTAATTAAGGTAACAGTTTTTTGGTTTCTTGCTTATATCTCGAAAACAGTTACTCCTATCAATTTTTATCTTTTCACTAAAATTAAAGCTGATAAAATTTCCTACAAAATAGTTATTTGCATTTTTCATGTAGGACTAACCATAAGCGAGATATAAGTTTGAAAATAATTGATATTTAAAAAAAAATGTGCTTTAACAGAAAATGTCTTGTGATTTAAAATACACTTAATTTATTGGGTCCAATACTTTATTAGAAGAAAAAGGAGGTGACAGAAATGTCACTGAAGTTTTTAGAGTCGTTTGTAAATGATGCATTTTCGTCTTCGTCTCAAATATTAAAAACTGAATTACATTTTTGTTCAGTAACTGTAACAGTTTTCACTTTGGTTTTTTGCTTATATCTCGAAAACATTTACTCTTATCAATTTTTATCTTTCTTTCAAAATTAAAGCTGATAAAATTTCCTACAAAATAGTTACATGCATTTCTTTTGTAGGACCTACCGTAAGCGAGTTAAAGAGTTAGATATAAATAACCTTTAACAAAAATTTGCTTTAAAATTAAATGTTTGAAAAACTGAAATTAAACTAAATTAATTGTGTCTAACACTTTAGTAGAGGAAAAAGGAAAAGACATAAAAGTCACTAAAGGTTTCAGAGTCGTCTTTAGTCGTCATATTAATAACAATAACATTAATAATAATAATGCTAATAGTACTATATTTGCTTATATGCAAGCGCTTAATTAAGGTAACAGTTTTTTGGTTTCTTGCTTATATCTCGAAAACAGTTACTCCTATCAATTTTTATCTTTTTACTAAAATTAAAGCTGATAAAATTTCCTACAAAATAGTTATTTGCATTTTTCATGTAGGACTAACCATAAGCGAGATATAAGTTTGATAATAATTAATATTTAAAAAAAAAGTGCTTTAACAGAAAATGCCTTGTGATTTAAAATACAATAAAAACATTTACTATACAAAAGTTATAATCGGTTTTTAATAATAATAATAATAATAATAATAATAATAATAATAATAATAATAATATTAATAATAATAATAATAATAATAATAATAATAATAATAATAATAATACTTATAATAATGAATTTCTTTCTAAATTTACTTATATTAAACAGGCAGAAAACGTCGTATTCTGACACAAAAAAACGAATTACGTTATAGACTTGACGAGAACGGCTTATCTCGGACTCTTATAGGACTCTTATAGGGTCAAAAAGTATCAGTTTGGATTAAAACAAATTATTTTTGTTGAGTCTCCGTCTGAATTGTTTACCAGTTCAAACAAAAACGGCTTATTTTAGACGATCTTTTGCTTTGAACAAGAAAACTTACATCGAACAGACTAAAAACGTATTAATCTGGCATAAAAGAGCAATTTATGTATCACTTTGGATAAAGGCAGCTAATCCTATTCGTTTCATTGCTTAAAATAGACAAAATTGTTAATAAATCTAACAAAAACGCTGTATTCTAGCACAAAATACTAATTACATTATAGTTTCGACGAGAATAGCTTATTTCGAATGATTCTATGCTTCCAAACGAGTAATTTTTTTTTAAACAGTTGCCAAACATCATGTTTTGTCCTATAAAGACATTTTATATTGCAGTTTGTATTACATCAAAGTAACTGAAAACCCCTTATTCAGGCACAGCAATTCGAATTACGTTTCAGTCTGGACAAAAACTGCTTACTTTAGACGATCCTTTGTTTTGAATACAAAAACTTACATTAAAAAGATTAAAAACGTCTTATTCTGGCCGAAAACTGCAAATTATATATTACTCTAGATAAAAGCAATTTATCCTGATTACTCCTTTACTTAGAATAGAATAAACTTGTATAAAACTTAATGAAAACTTTAAATTTCGTCTCAAAGAAATAATTTACGTTATAGTTTTGACCAGCACTGTTTATTTCAAACAATTTTATGATTCGAAACTAATGAACCTTTATGGGGCAAACGCAAAACCACATATTACCATATAAAGCGTTGTTTTAAAGCAAATTATTACCTTTTGCAACAAGAAATTTCACGTCAAAGAAACTGAAAACATCGTATCCATGCACAAATATCGAATTACGTATCAGTTTAGGCAAATAGAGCTTATTTTAAACGATTCCTTGCTATAAACAAGAAAAATTTTATCAAACATATTGAAAATGTCTTATTCTCGAAAATAAGAGCAAATTATGTATCAGTTTTACAAAAGCGGATTACTCTGTTTGATTCTATGCTTAGAGTAGAGTAAACTACTATAAAACGTAATGAAAACTCTATATTCAAGCTCAAAAGAACAAATTACGTTATAGTTTTGACAAAAAAAAATTATTTCGGACGACTACATACTTCGAAGTAAGCAAACTTTAATTGAACATGTACAAAAGCTAATACTTTGCTTTAAAATAACGATTTATGTTGTAATATGGTATTTTGCATCTGTCCTATAAAAGTTTACTTGTTTCGCTCTATTGAATCATTCGAAATAAATTATTTTGACACAACAACAACGTCAGTCAGTCATATAAGTTTTCTTGTTCAAAGCAAAATACTGTCGAAAATCAACCGTTTTTGTCTAAACTAATACAAAATTCGGTGGTTTGTGTCCGAATACAAAGTTTTCAGATTCTTTAATGTTAGGTTTGCTGCTTCTAACAAAGAATCAACGAAAATATTTTGTTTTAATACAAACTGCAATATAAAATGTCATTATAGGACAAAACATGATGTTTGGCATCTGTTTAATAAAAATTTACTCGTTTGGAAGCATAGAATCATTCCAAATAAGCTATTCTTGTCGAAACTATAATGTAATCTGTATTTTGTGCTAGAATACAGCGTTTTTGTTAGATTTATTAACAATTTTGTCTATTTTAAGCAATTAAACGAATAGGATTAGCTGCCTTTATCCAAAGTGATACATAAATTGCTCTTTTATGCCAGATTAATACGTTTTTAGTCTGTTCGATGTAAGTTTTCTTGTTCAAAGCAAAAGATCGTCTAAAATAAGCCGTTTTTGTTTAAACTGATAAACAATTCAGACTGAGACTCAACAAAAATAATTTGTTTTAATCCAAACTGATACTTTTTGACCCTATAAAAGTCCTATAAGAGTCCGAGATACGCCGTTCTCGTCAAGTCTATAACGTAATTCGTTTTTTTGTGTCAGAATACGACGTTTTCTGTCTGTTTAATATAAGTTTTTAATAATAATAATAATAATAATAACAATAATAATAATAATAATAATAATAATAAAAATAATAATAATAATAGTAATAATAATAATAATAATAATAATGAAAATAATAATAGTAATAAAAGTAAGCTTAGTTTTCTAAGCAAAGATGAAGCTTATTTTGTGTGTTATATGAGCGTTTTCTCATTTCTATGCAAGAGATCATCTGTGATCTGTGTTTTTAGGCAAGAAATTGAATAAAATTAATAACTCATTTTAAAACTGGTATAAAAACATTTACTATAAAAAAGTTAATAATAATAATAATAATAATAATAATAATAATGATAATAATAATAATAATAATAATAATAATAATGATAATAATACTTATAATAATGAATTTCTTTCTAAATTAAAGCTTAGTTTTTCTAAGCAAAAATGATGCTTATTTTGTGTTATCTGAGCGTTTTCTCATTTCTATGCAAGAGATCATCTGTGATCTGTGTTTTTAGGCTAGAAATTGTCTAAAATTAATAACTTATTTTAAAACTGGTATAAAAACATTTACTATACAAAAGTTATAATCGGTTTTTAATAATAATAATATTAATAATAATAATAATAATAATAATAATAATAATAATAATAATAATAATAATAATAATAATAATAATAATAATAATAATAGTAATAATAATAATAATAATAATAATAATAATAATAATAATAATAGTAATAGTAACATAAGTAATAATACTAATAATACTTTTAATAAGAAAAAATGGAGCTTATTTTGTGTGTTACATGAGCGTTATCTCATTTCTATGCAAAAGATCATGTGTGATCTGTATTTTTAGGCAATCTAAGCCATTTTATAGTTATTAATATTTAACAAAAATTTGCTTTAAAATAAAATGTTTGAAAAACCGAAATTAAACTAAATTAATTGTGTCTAACACTTTAGTAGAGGAAAAAGGAGGAGACATAAAAGTCACTAAAGTCTTCAGAATCGTCTTTAGTCGTCATATTAAAAACAATAACATTAATAATAACAATACTATTAGTACTAAATTTGCTTATATGCAAGCGCTTAATTAAGGTAACAGTTTTTTTGTTGTTTGCTTATATCTCGAAAACAGTTACTCCTATCAATTTTTAACTTTTCACCAAAATTAAAGCTGATAAAATTTCCTTCAAAATCGTTATTTGCATTTTTCATGTAGAACTAACCATAAGCAAGATAAAAGTTTGAAAATAATTAATAATTAAAAAAAATGTGCTTTAACAGAAAATATCTTGTGATTTAAAATACACTTAATTTATTGGGTCCAATACTTAATTAGAAGAAAAAGGAAGTGACAGTAAATGCTGCATTTTCGTCATCGTCTCAAACATTAAATACTGAATTACATTTTTGTTTAGTAACTGTTACAGTTTTCACTTTGGTTTTTTGCTTATATCTCGAAAACAGTTACTCCTATCAATTTTTATCTTTCCTTCAAAATTGAAGCTGATAAAATTTTTTACAAAATAGTTTTTTTGCATTTTTTTTGTAGGACCAACCATAAGCGAGTTATAGAGTTGGATATAAATAACCTTTAACAAAAATTTGATATAAAATAAAATGTTTGAAAAACCGAAATTAAACTAAATTAATGGTAAAATAATTATTAATATTATTATTATTAAAAACCGACTATAACTTTTGTATAGTAAATGTTTTTATACCAGTTTTAAAATGAGTTTTTAATTTTAGACAATTTCTTGCCCAAAAACAGATCACAGATGATCTCTTGCATAGAAATGAGAAAACGCTCAGATAACACAAAATAAGCTTCATTTTTCCTTAGAAAAACTAAGCTTTAATTTAGAAAAAAATTCATTATTATAAGTATTATTATTATTATTATTATTACTTTTATTATTATTATTATTATTATTATTATTATTAATATTATTATTATTATTATTATTATTATTATTATTATTATTATTATTATTATTATTATTATTATTAAAAACCGATTATAACTTTTGTATAGTAAATGTTTTTATTGTATTTTAAATCACAAGGCATTTTCTGTTAAAGCACTTTTTTTTTAAATATTAATTATTATCAAACTTATATCTCGCTTATGGTTAGTCCTACATGAAAAATGCAAATAACTATTTTGTAGGAAATTTTATCAGCTTTAATTTTAGTAAAAAGATAAAAATTGATAGGAGTAACTGTTTTCGAGATATAAGCAAGAAACCAAAAAACTGTTACCTTAATTAAGCGCTTGCGTATAAGCAAATTTAATAATATTAGTATTATTAATATTAATGTTATTGTTATTAATATGACGACTAAAAACGACTCTCAAGACTTTGGTAACTTTTATGTCTTCTCCTTTTTCCTCTACTAAAGTGTTAGTCTTAATTTAGTTTAATTTCGGTTTTTCAAACATTTTATTTTAAAGCAAATTTTTGTTAAAGATTATTTATATCCAACTCTATAACTCGCTTATGGTTGGTCCTACAAAAAAATGCAAATAACTATTTTGTAGGAAATTTTATCAGCTTTAATTTTGAAAAAAAGATAAAAATTGATTGGAGTAACTGTTTTCGAGATATAAGCAAGAAACCAAAAAACTGTTACCTTAATTAAGCGTTTGCATATAAGCAAATTTAGTACTATTAGTATTATTATTATTAATGTTATTGTTATTAAAATGACGACTAAAGACGACTCTGAAACATTTAGTGACTTTTATGTCTTCTCCATTTTCCTCTACTAAAGTGTTAGACACAATTAATTTAGTTTAATTCCGGTTTTTCAAGCATTTTATTTTAAAGCAAATTTTTGTTAAATATTATTTATTTCCAACTTTATAACTCGTTTATGCTTGGTCCTACAAGAAAAATGTAAATAACTATTTTGTTGGAAATTTTATCAGCTTTAATTTTGAAAGAAAGATAAAATTTGATAGGAGGAACTGTTTTCGAGATATAAGCAAAAAACCAATAAGAAAACTGTAACTGTTACTGAACAAAAATGTAATTCAGTTTTCAATGTTTGAGACGAAGACAAAAATGCAGTATTTAAAAACGACTCTGATGATTTCAGTGACTTTTATGTCACCTCCTTTTTCTTCTAATAAAGTATTGGACCCAATAAATTAAGTGTATTTTAAATCACAAGACGTTTTCTGTTAAACCACTTTTTTTTAATTATTAATTATTTTCAAACTTATATCTCGCTTATGGTTAGTTCTACATGAAAAATGCAAATAACTATTTTGTAGGAAATTTTATCACCTTTAATTTTGGTGAAAAAGTAAAAATTGATAGGAGTAACTGTTTTCGAGATATAAGCAAAAAACATAAAAACTGTTACCTTAATTAAGCGCTTGCATATAAGCAAATTTAGTACTACTAGTATTGTTATTATAAATGTTATTGTTATTAATATGACGACTAAAGACAACTCTAAGACTTTAGTGACTTTTATGTCTCCTCCTTTTTCCTCTACTAAAGTGTTAGACACAATTAATTTAGTTTAATTTCAGTTTTTCAAACATTTTATTTTAAAGCAAATTTTTGTTAAATATTAAAAACTATAAAATGGCTTAGATTGCCTAAAAACACAGATCACACATGATCTTTTGCATAGAAATGAGAAAACGCTCATGTAACACAGAAAATAAGCTCCATTTTTCCTTATTAAAAGTATTATTATTATTATTACTTTTGTTACTATTACTATTATTATTATTATTATTGTTATTATTATTATTATTATTATTATTATTATTATTATTATTATTATTATTATTATTATTATTATTATTATTATTATTATTAACTTTTGTATAGTAAATGTTTTTATACCAGTTTTAAAATGAGTTATTAATTTTAGCCAATTTCTTGCCTAAAAACTATCAAATGGCTTAGATTGCCTAAAAACACAGATCACACATGATCTTTTGCATAGAAATGAGAAAAGCTCATATAACACAAAATAAGCTTCTTTTTTGCTTAGAAAACTAAGCTTACTTTTATTACTACTATTATTATTTTTATTATTATTATTATTATTAATATTACTATTATTATTATTATTATTATTATTAATATTATTATTATTATTATTATTAACTTTTGTATAGTAAATGTTTTTATACCAGTTTTAAAATGAGTTATTAATTTTATTCAATTTCTTGCCTAAACACACAGATCACAGATGATCTCTTGCATAGAAATGAGAAAACGCTCAGATAACACAAAATAAGCATCATTTTTGCTTAGAAAAACTAAGCTTTAATTTAGAAAGAAATTCATTATTATAAGTATTATTATCATTATTATTATTATTATTATTATTATTATTTCTTTTATTACTATTATTATTATTATTATTATTATTATTATTATTATTATTATTATTATTATTATTATTATTATTAACTTTTGTATAGTAAATGTTTTTATACCAGTTTTAAAATGAGTTATTAATTTTATTCAATTTCTTGCCTAAACACACAGATCACAGATGATCTCTTGCATAGAAATGAGAAAACGCTCATATAACACACAAAATAAGCTTCATTTTTGCTTAGAAAACTAAGCTTACTTTTATTACTATTATTATTATTTTTATTATTATTATTATTATTAATATTACTATTATTATTATTATTATTATTATTATTATTATTATTATTATTATTATTATTATTATTATTAACTTTTGTATAGTAAATGTTTTTATACCAGTTTTAAAATGAGTTTTTAATTTTAGACAATTTCTTGCCTAAAAACACAGATCACAGATGATCTCTTGCATAGAAATGAGAAAACGCTCAGATAACACAAAATAAGCATCATTTTGGCTTAGAAAAACTAAGCTTTAATTTAGAAAGAAATTCATTAATATAAGTATTATTATCATTATTATTATTATTATTATTATTATTATTATTATTATTATTATTATTATTATTATTATTATTATTATTATTATTATTATTATTATTATTAACTTTTGTATAGTAAATGTTTTTATACCAGTTTTAAAATGAGTTATTAATTTTATTCAATTTCTTGCCTAAAAACACAGATCACAGATGATCTCTTGCATAGAAATGAGAACACGCTCATATAACACACAAAATAAGCTTCATTTTTGCTTAGAAAACTAAGCTTACTTTTATTACTATTATTATTATTTTTATTATTATTATTATTACTATTATTATTATTATTATTACTATTATTATTATCATTATTATTATTATTATTATTATTATTATTACTATTATTATTATTATTATTATTATTATTACTATTATTATTATTATTTTTATTATTGTTATTATTATTATTATTATTATTATTATTATTATTAAAACGCTGTATTCTAGCACAAAATACTAATTACATTATAGTTTCGACGAGAATAGCTTATTTGGAATGATTCATGCTTCCAAACGAGTAAATTTTTATTAAACAGATGCCAAACATCATGTTTTGTCCTATAAAGACATTTTATATTGCAGTTTGTATTAAAACGAAATATTTTCGTTGATTCTTTGTTAGAAGCAGCAAACCTAACATTAAAGAATCTGAAAACTTTGTATTCGGACACAAACCACCGAATTTTGTATCAGTTTAGACAAAAACGGTTGATTTTCGACAATATTTTGCTTTGAACAAGAAAACATATCAAACTGACTAAAAACGTCTTATTTTAACACAAAACAAAAGATTTGCGTTATAGTCTTAACGAGAGCTGTTAATTTCAAACGGTTCTATGCTTTGAAACGAGTAAACTTTCACTGTACAGAGGAAAAACATCTTATTTCGCCTTTTAAAAACGATTCATGCCACAGTTTGGATAAAAACCAATTATTTTCGTTAATTCATTGTTACAAACATGAAACCTTACATCAAAGTAACTGAAAACCCCTTATTCAGGCACAGAAATTCGAATTACGTTTCAGTCTGGACAAAAACTGCTTACTTTAGACGATCCTTTGTTTTGAATACAAAAACTTACATTAAAAAGATTAAAAACGTCTTATTCTGGCTGAAAACTGCAAATTATATATTACTCTAGATAAAAGCAATTTATCCTGATTACTCCTTTACTTAGAATAGAGTAAACTTGTATAAAACTTAATGAAAACTTTAAATTTCGTCTCAAAGAAATAATTTACGTTATAGTTTTGACCAGCACTGTTTATTTCAAACGATTTTATGATTTGAAACTAATGAACTTTTATGGGGCAGATGCAAAACCACATATTACCATATAAAGCGTTGTTTTAAAGCAAATTATTACCTTTTGCAACAAGAAATTTCACGTCAAAGAAACTGAAAACTTCGTATCCATACATAAATATCGAATTACGTATCAGTTTAAGCAAATACAGCATATTTTAAACGATTCCTTGCTATAAACAAGAAAAATTTTATCAAGCATATTGAAAACGTCTTATTCTCGAAAATAAGAGCAAATTATGTATCAGTTTTAACAAAAGCGGATTACTCTGTTTGATTCTATGCTTAGAGTAGAGTAAACTACTATAAAACGTAATGAAAACTCTATATTCAAGCTCAAAAGAACAAATTACGTTATAGTTTTGACTAAAAAAAAATATTTCGAACGATTACATACTTCGAAGTAAGCAAACTTTAATTGAACAAGTGAAAAAACTAATACTTTGCTTTAAAATAACGATTTATGTGGTAATATGGTATTTTGCATCTGTCCTATAAAAGTTTACTCGTTTCGCTCCATTGAATCATTCGAAATAAATTATCTTGACACAACAACAACGAAAATAATTTGTTTTTGTTTAAACTGTAACATAAGTCGTTTTTATAAAACGAACTAAGACGTTTGGCATCTGTTTCGTGAAAGTTTTCTCGTTTGGGGGCATAAAGTCGTTTGAAATTAAGAGTTCTGGTCAAAACTATAACGTAAATTATTTCTTTGTATCACTTTAAAGATTTGCGTTATAGTCTTGCCGAGAACTGTTAATTTCAAACGATTCTATGCTTTGAAACCAGTATACTTTCACTGAACAGAGGCAAAACGTCTGATTTCGCCTTTAAAAAACGATTTATGTCACAGTTTGGATTAAAACCAATGATTTTCGTTTATTCATTGTTACAAACAAGAAACCTTACATCAAAGAAACTGAAAACCTCTTATTCAGGCCCAGAAAATCAAATTACGTTTCAGTCTGGACACAATTGCTTATTTTAGACGATTCTTTCTTTTGAACACGAAAACTTACATTAAAAAGATTAAAAACGTCTTATTCTGGCTCAAAACTGCAAATTGTGTATTACTTTGGATAAAAGTAGTTTATCCTGATTACTCCTTTGCTTAGAATAGAGCAAACTTGTATAAAACTTAATGAAAACTTTAAATTTCGTCTCAAAGAAATAATTTACATTATAGTTTTGACCAGAACTGTTAATTTCAAACGATTTTATGCCCTCAAACGAGAAAACTTTCACTAAACAGATGCCAAACGTCTTAGTTCGTTTTATAAAAACATGTTACAGTTTGAACAAAAAAATTATTTTCGTTGTTGTGTCAAAATAATTTATTTCGAATGATTCAATGGAGCGAAACGAGTAAACTTTTATAGGACAGATGCAAAATACCATATTACCACATAAATCGTTATTTTAAAGCAAAGTATTAGCTTTTGCACTTGTTCAATTAAAGTTTGCTTACTTCGAAGTATGTAGTCGTCCGAAATATTTTTTTTTTGTCAAAACTATAACGTAATTTGTTCTTTTGAGCTTGAATATAGAGTTTTCATTACGTTTTATAGTAGTTTACCCTACTCTAAGCATAGAATCAAACAGAGTAATCCGCTTTTGTTAAAACTGATACATAATTTGCTCTTATCGAGAATAAGACATTTTCAATATGTTTGATAAAATTTTTCTTGTTTATAGCAAGGAATCGTTTAAAATAAGCTGTATTTGTCTAAACTGATACGTAATTCGATATTTGTGCATGGATACGATGTTTTCAGTTTCTTTGACGTGAAATTTCTTGTTGCAAAAGGTAATAATTTGCTTTAAAACAACGCTTTATATGGTAATATGTGGTTTTGCATCTGCCCCATAAAAGTTCATTAGTTTCGAATCATAAAATCGTTTGAAATAAACAGTGCTGGTCAAAACTATAACGTAAATTATTTCTTTGAGACGAAATTTAAAGTTTTCATTAAGTTTTATACAAGTTTACTCTATTCTAAGTAAAGGAGTAATCAGAATAAATTGCTTTTATCTAGAGTAATATATAATTTGCAGTTTTCAGCCAGAATAAGACGTTTAAAAGGCGAAATAAGATGTTTTTCCTCTGTACAGTGAAAGTTTACTCGTTTCAAAGCATAGAACCGTTTGAAATTAACAGCTCTCGTTAAGACTATAACGCAAATCTTTTGTTTTGTGCTAAAATAAAACGTTTTTAGTCAGTTTGATATAAGTTTTCTTGTTCAAAGCAAAATATTGTCGAAAATCAACCGTTTTTGTCTAAACTGATACAAAATTCGGTGGTTTGTGTCCGAATACAAAGTTTTCAGATTCTTTAATGTTAGGTTTGCTGCTTCTAACAAAGAATCAACGAAAATATTTTGTTTTAATACAAACTGCAACATAAAATGTCTTTATAGGACAAAACATGATGTTTGGCGTCTGTTTAATAAAAATTTACTCGTTTGGCAGCATAGAATCATTCCAAATAAGCTATTCTCGTCGAAACTATAATGTAATTAGTATTTTGTGTTAGAATACAGCGTTTTTGTTTGATTTATTAACAATTTTGTCTATTTTAAGCAATGAAACGAATAGGATTAGCTGCCTTTATTCAAAGTGATACATAAATTGCTCTTTTATGCCAGATTAATACGTTTTTAGTCTGTTCGATGTATGTTTTCATGTTCAAAGCAAAAGATCGTCTAAAATAAGCCGTTTTTGTTTGAACTGATGAACAATTCAGACTGAGAGTCAACAAAAATAATTTGTTTTAATCCAAACTGATACTTTTTGACCCTATAAGAGTCCTATAAGAGTCCGAGATACGCCGTTCTCGTCAAGTCTATAACGTAATTCGTTTTTTTGTGTCAGAATACGACGTTATCTGTCTTTTTTATATAATTTTTTAATAATAATAATAATAATAACAATAATAATAATAATAATAATAATAATAATAAATAATAATAATAATAATAATAATAACAATAATAATAATAATAATAATAATAATAATAATAATAATAATAAAAATAATAATAATAATAAAAATAATAATAGTAATAAAAGTAAGCTTAGTTTTCTAAGCAAAAATGAAGCTTATTTTGTGTGTTATATGAGCGTTTTCTCATTTCTATGCAAGAAATCATCTGTGATCTGTATTTTTAGGCAAGAAATTGTCTAAAATTAATAACTCATTTTAAAACTGGTATAAAAACATTTACTATACAAAAGTTAATAATAATAACAATAATAATAATAATAATAATAATAATAATAATAGTAATAATAATAATAATAATAGTAATAATAATAATAATAATAATAATAATAATAATAAAAATAATAATAATAGTAATAAAAGTAAGCTTAGTTTTCTAAGCAAAAATGAAGCTTATTTTGTGTGTTATATGAGCGTTTTCTCATTTCTATGCAAGAGATCATCTGTGATCTGTGTTTTTAGGCAAGAAATTGTCTAAAATTAAAAACTCATTTTAAAACTGGTATAAAAATATTTACTATACAAAAGTTAATAATAATAATAATAATAATAATAATAATAGTAATAAAAGGAATAATAATAATAATAATAATAATAATAATAATAATAATAATAATAATAATAATAATAATAATAATAATAATAATAATAATGATAATAATACTTATAATAATGAATTTCTTTCTAAATTAAAGCTTAGTTTTTCTAAGCAAAAATGATGCTTATTTTGTGTTATCTGAGCGTTTCCTCATTTCTATGCAAGAGATCATCTGTGATCTGTGTACAAGAAAAATGCAAATAACTATTTTGTAGAATATTTTATCAGCTTTAATTTTGAAAGAAAGACAAAAATTCATAGGAGTAACTGTTTTCGAGATATAAGCAAGAAACCAAAAAACTGTTACCTTAATAAAGCGCTTGCATATAAGCAGATTTTGTACTATTAGTATTATTATTATTAATGTTATTGTTATTAATATGACGACTAAAAACGATTCTGAAGACTTTGGTGACTTTTATGTCTTTTTCTTTTTTCTCTACTAAAGTGTTAGACACAATTAATTTAGTTTAATTTCAGTATTTCAAACATTTTATTTTTAAGCAAGTTTTTGTTAAATATTATTTATATCCAACTTTATAACTCGCTTATGGTTGGTCTTACAAAAAAAATGCAAATAACTATTTTGTAGGAAATGTTATCAGCTTTAATTTTGAAAGAAAGATAAAAATTGATAGGAGTAACTGTTTTCGAGATATAAGCAAAAAACCAAAGTAAAAACTGTTACCGTTTCAGAACAAAAATGTAATTCAGTTTTCAATGTTTGAGACGAAGACGAAAATGCAGCATTTAAAATCGACTCTGAAGACTTCAGTGACTTATATGTCACCCCCTTTTTTTTTAATAAAGTATTGGACTTAATAAATTAAGTGTATTTTAAATCACAAGACATTTTCTGTTAAAGCACTTCTTTTTTAAATATTAATTATTTTCAATCTTATATCTCGCTTATGGTTAGTCCTACATAAAAAATGCAAATAACTATTTTGTAGGAAATTTTATCAGCTTGAATTTTAGTAAAAAGATAAAAATTGATAGGAGTAACTGTTTTCGAGATATGAGCAAGAAACCAAAACACTGTTACCTTAATTAAGCGTTTGCATATAAGCAAATTTAGTACTATTAGTATTATTATTATTAATGTTATTGTTATTAATATGACGATTAAAGACAACTTTGAAACCTTTAGTGACTTTAAGTCTTCTTCTTTTTCCTCTACTAAAGTGTTAGACACAATTAAATTAGTTTAATTTCAGTTTTTCAAACATTTTATTTTAAAGCAAATTTTTGTTAAATATTATTTATATCCAACTCTATAACTCGCTTATGGTTGGTCCTACAAGAAAAATGCAAATCACTATTTTGTAGGAAATTTTATCAGCTTTAATTTTGACAGAAAGATAAAAATTGATAAGAGTAACTGTTTTCGAGATATAAGCAAAAAACCAATAAGAAAACTGTGACTGTTACTGAACAAAAATGTAATTCAGTTTTCAATGTTTGAGACGAAGACGAAACTGCAGCATTTAAAAACGACTCTGAAGACTTCAGTGACTTTTATGTCACTTCCTTTTTCTTCTAATAAAGTATTGGACCCAATAAATTAAGTGTATTTTAAATCACAAGACATTTTCTGTTAAAGCACTTTTTTTTTAAATATTAATTATTTTCAATCATATATCCCGCTTATGGTTAGTCCTACATGAAAAATGCAAATAACTATTTTGTAGGAAATTTTATCAGCTTGAATTTTAGTAAAAAGATAAAAATTGATAGGAGTAACTGTTTTTGAGATATAAGCAAGAAACCAAAACACTGTTACCTTAATTAAGCGTTTGCATATAAGCAAATTTAGTACTAAAAACCACTCTGAAGACTTTGGTGACTTTTATGTCACCTCCTTTTTCTTCTAATAAAGTATTGAACCCATTAAATTAAGTGTATTTTAAATCACAAGACATTTTCTGTTAAAGCACTTTTTTTTTAAATATTAATTATTTTCAAACTTATATCTCGCTTATGGTTAGTTCTACATAAAAAATGCAAATAGCTATTTTGTAGGAAATTTTATCAGCTTTAATTTTAGTAAAAAGATAAAAATTGATAGGAGTAACTGTTTTCGAGATATAAGCAAGAAACTGTTATCTTAATTAAGCGCTTGCATATAAGCAAATTTAGTAATATTAGTATTATTATTATTAATGTTATTGTTATTAATATGACGATTAAAAACGACTCTCATGACTTTGGTGACTTTTATGTCTTCTCCTTTTTCCTATACTAAAGTGTTAGACTCAATTTATTTAGTTTAATTTCGGTTTTTCAAACATTTTATTTTAAAGCAAATTTTTGTTAATGATTATTTATATCCAACACTATAACTCGCTTATGGTTGGTCTTACAAAAAAAATGCAAATAACTATTTTGTAGGAAATTTTATCAGCTTTAATTTTGAAAGAAAGATAAAAATTGATAAGAGTAATTGTTTTCGAGATATAAGCAAAAAACCAAAGTGAAAACTGTTACAGTTACTGAACAAAAATGTAATTCAGTTTTCATTGTTTGAGACGAAGACGAAAATGCAGCATTTAAAAACGACTCTTAAAACTTTAGTGACTTTTATGTCACCTCCCTTTTCTTCTAATAAAGTATTGGACCCAATAAATTAAGTGTATTATAAATCACACGACATTTTCTGTCAAACACTTTTTTTTAAATATTAGTTATTTTCAAACTTAAATCTCGCTTATGGTTAGTCCTACATAAAAAATGCAAATAACTATTTTGTAGGAAATTTTATCAGCTTTAATTTTTGTAAAAAGATAAAAATTGATAGGAGTAACTGTTTTCGAGATATAAGCAAGAAACTGTTGCCTTAATTAAGCGCTTGCATATAAGCAAATTTAGTAATATTAGTATTATTATTATTAATGTTATTGTTATTAATATGACGACTAAAAACGACTCTCAAGATTTTGGTGACTTTTATGTCTTCTCCTTTTTCCTCTACTAATGTGTTAGTCTTAATTAATTTAGTTTAATTTCGGATTATCAAACATTTTATTTTAAAGCAAATTTTTGTTAAAGATTATCTATATCCAACTCTATCACTCGCTTATGGTTGGTCTTACAAAAAAAATGCAATTAACTATTTTGTAGGAAATTTTATCAGCTTTAATTTTGAAAAAAAGGTAAAAATTGATAGAAGTAACTGGTTTCGAGATATAAGCAAAAAACCAATAAGAAAACTGTAACTGTTACTGAACAAAAATGTAATTCAGTTTTCAATATTTGAGACTAAGACGAAACTGCAGCATTTAAAAACGACTCTGAAGACTTCAGTGACTTTTATGTCACTTCCTTTTTCTTCTAATAAAGTATTGGACCCAATAAATTAAGTGTATTTTAAATCACAAGACATTTTCTGTTAAAGCACTTTTTTTTTAAATATTAATTATTTTCAATCATATATCCCGCTTATGGTTAGTCCTACATGAAAAATGCAAATAACTATTTTGTAGGAAATTTTATCAGCTTGAATTTTAGTAAAAAGATAAAAATTGATAGGAGTAACTGTTTTTGAGATATAAGCAAGAAACCAAAACACTGTTACCTTAATTAAGCGTTTGCATATAAGCAAATTTAGTACTAAAAACCACTCTGAAGACTTTGGTGACTTTTATGTCACCTCCTTTTTCTTCTAATAAAGTATTGAACCCATTAAATTAAGTGTATTTTAAATCACAAGACATTTTCTGTTAAAGCACTTTTTCTTTAAATATTAATTATTTTCAAACTTATATCTCGCTTATGGTTAGTTCTACATAAAAAATGCAAATAGCTATTTTGTAGGAAATTTTATCAGCTTTAATTTTAGTAAAAAGATAAAAATTGATAGGAGTAACTGTTTTCGAGATATAAGCAAGAAACTGTTATCTTAATTAAGCGCTTGCATATAAGCAAATTTAGTAATATTAGTATTATTATTATTAATGTTATTGTTATTAATATGACGATTAAAAACGACTCTCAAGACTTTGGTGACTTTTATGTCTTCTCCTTTTTCCTATACTAAAGTGTTAGACTCAATTTATTTAGTTTAATTTCGGTTTTTCAAACATTTTATTTTAAAGCAAATTTTTGTTAATGATTATTTATATCCAACACTATAACTCGCTTATGGTTGGTCTTACAAAAAAAATGCAAATAACTATTTTGTAGGAAATTTTATCAGCTTTAATTTTGAAAGAAAGATAAAAATTGATAAGAGTAATTGTTTTCGAGATATAAGCAAAAAACCAAAGTGAAAACTGTTACAGTTACTGAACAAAAATGTAATTCAGTTTTCATTGTTTGAGACGAAGACGAAAATGCAGCATTTAAAAACGACTCTTAAAACTTTAGTGACTTTTATGTCACCTCCCTTTTCTTCTAATAAAGTATTGGACCCAATAAATTAAGTGTATTATAAATCACACGACATTTTCTGTCAAACACTTTTTTTTTAAATATTAATTATTTTCAAACTTAAATCTCGCTTATGGTTAGTCCTACATAAAAAATGCAAATAACTATTTTGTAGGAAATTTTATCAGCTTTAATTTTTGTAAAAAGATAAAAATTGATAGGAGTAACTGTTTTCGAGATATAAGCAAGAAACTGTTGCCTTAATTAAGCGCTTGCATATAAGCAAATTTAGTAATATTAGTATTATTATTATTAATGTTATTGTTATTAATATGACGACTAAAAACGACTCTCAAGATTTTGGTGACTTTTATGTCTTCTCCTTTTTCCTCTACTAATGTGTTAGTCTTAATTAATTTAGTTTAATTTCGGATTATCAAACATTTTATTTTAAAGCAAATTTTTGTTAAAGATTATCTATATCCAACTCTATCACTCGCTTATGGTTGGTCTTACAAAAAAAATGCAATTAACTATTTTGTAGGAAATTTTATCAGCTTTAATTTTGAAAAAAAGGTAAAAATTGATAGAAGTAACTGGTTTCGAGATATAAGCAAAAAACCAATAAGAAAACTGTAACTGTTACTGAACAAAAATGTAATTCAGTTTTCAATATTTGAGACTAAGACGAAACTGCAGCATTTAAAAACGACTCTGAAGACTTCAGTGACTTTTATGTCACTTCCTTTTTCTTCTAATAAAGTATTGGACCCAATAAATTAAGTGTATTTTAAATCACAAGACATTTTCTGTTAAAGCACTTTTTTTTTAAATATTAATTATTTTCAATCATATATCCCGCTTATGGTTAGTCCTACATGAAAAATGCAAATAACTATTTTGTAGGAAATTTTATCAGCTTGAATTTTAGTAAAAAGATAAAAATTGATAGGAGTAACTGTTTTTGAGATATAAACAAGAAACCAAAACACTGTTACCTTAATTAAGCGTTTGCATATAAGCAAATTTAGTACTAAAAACCACTCTGAAGACTTTGGTGACTTTTATGTCACCTCCTTTTTCTTCTAATAAAGTATTGAACCCATTAAATTAAGTGTATTTTAAATCACAAGACATTTTCTGTTAAAGCACTTTTTCTTTAAATATTAATTATTTTCAAACTTATATCTCGCTTATGGTTAGTTCTACATAAAAAATGCAAATAGCTATTTTGTAGGAAATTTTATCAGCTTTAATTTTAGTAAAAAGATAAAAATTGATAGGAGTAACTGTTTTCGAGATATAAGCAAGAAACTGTTATCTTAATTAAGCGCTTGCATATAAGCAAATTTAGTAATATTAGTATTATTATTATTAATGTTATTGTTATTAATATGACGATTAAAAACGACTCTCAAGACTTTGGTGACTTTTATGTCTTCTCCTTTTTCCTATACTAAAGTGTTAGACTCAATTTATTTAGTTTAATTTCGGTTTTTCAAACATTTTATTTTAAAGCAAATTTTTGTTAATGATTATTTATATCCAACACTATAACTCGCTTATGGTTGGTCTTACAAAAAAAATGCAAATAACTATTTTGTAGGAAATTTTATCAGCTTTAATTTTGAAAGAAAGATAAAAATTGATAAGAGTAATTGTTTTCGAGATATAAGCAAAAAACCAAAGTGAAAACTGTTACAGTTACTGAACAAAAATGTAATTCAGTTTTCAATATTTGAGACTAAGACGAAACTGCAGCATTTAAAAACGACTCTGAAGACTTCAGTGACTTTTATGTCACTTCCTTTTTCTTCTAATAAAGTATTGGACCCAATAAATTAAGTGTATTTTAAATAACAAGACATTTTCTGTTAAAGCACTTTTTTTTTAAATATTAATTATTTTTAATCATATATCCCGCTTATGGTTAGTCCTACATGAAAAATGCAAATAACTATTTTGTAGGAAATTTTATCAGCTTGAATTTTAGTAAAAAGATAAAAATTGATGGGAGTAACTGTTTTTGAGATATAAGCAAGAAACCAAAACACTGTTACCTTAATTAAGCGTTTGCATATAAGCAAATTTAGTACTAAAAACCACTCTGAAGACTTTGGTGACTTTTATGTCACCTCCTTTTTCTTCTAATAAAGTATTGAACCCATTAAATTAAGTGTATTTTAAATCACAAGACATTTTCTGTTAAAGCACTTTTTCTTTAAATATTAATTATTTTCAAACTTATATCTCGCTTATGGTTAGTTCTACATAAAAAATGCAAATAGCTATTTTGTAGGAAATTTTATCAGCTTTAATTTTAGTAAAAAGATAAAAATTGATAGGAGTAACTGTTTTCGAGATATAAGCAAGAAACTGTTATCTTAATTAAGCGCTTGCATATAAGCAAATTTAGTAATATTAGTATTATTATTATTAATGTTATTGTTATTAATATGACGATTAAAAACGACTCTCAAGACTTTGGTGACTTTTATGTCTTCTCCTTTTTCCTATACTAAAGTGTTAGACTCAATTTATTTAGTTTAATTTCGGTTTTTCAAACATTTTATTTTAAAGCAAATTTTTGTTAATGGTTATTTATATCCAACACTATAACTCGCTTATGGTTGGTCTTACAAAAAAAATGCAAATAACTATTTTGTAGGAAATTTTATCAGCTTTAATTTTGAAAGAAAGATAAAAACTGATAAGAGTAATTGTTTTCGAGATATAAGCAAAAAACCAAAGTGAAAACTGTTACAGTTACTGAACAAAAATGTAATTCAGTTTTCATTGTTTGAGACGAAGACGAAAATGCAGCATTTAAAAACGACTCTTAAAACTTTAGTGACTTTTATGTCACCTCCCTTTTCTTCTAATAAAGTATTGGACCCAATAAATTAAGTGTATTATAAATCACACGACATTTTCTGTCAAACACTTTTTTTTAAATATTAGTTATTTTCAAACTTAAATCTCGCTTATGGTTAGTCCTACATAAAAAATGCAAATAACGATTTTGTAGGAAATTTTATCAGCTTTAATTTTTGTAAAAAGATAAAAATTGATAGGAGTAACTGTTTTCGAGATATAAGCAAGAAACTGTTGCCTTAATTAAGCGCTTGCATATAAGCAAATTTAGTAATATTAGTATTATTATTATTAATGTTATTGTTATTAATATGACGACTAAAAACGACTCTCAAGATTTTGGTGACTTTTATGTCTTCTCCTTTTTCCTCTACTAATGTGTTAGTCTTAATTAATTTAGTTTAATTTCGGATTATCAAACATTTTATTTTAAAGCAAATTTTTGTTAAAGATTATCTATATCCAACTCTATCACTCGCTTATGGTTGGTCTTACAAAAAAAATGCAATTAACTATTTTGTAGGAAATTTTATCAGCTTTAATTTTGAAAAAAAGGTAAAAATTGATAGAAGTAACTGGTTTCGAGATATAAGCAAAAAACCAATAAGAAAACTGTAACTGTTACTGAACAAAAATGTAATTCAGTTTTCAATATTTGAGACTAAGACGAAAATGCAGCATTTAAAAACTACTCTGAAAACTTCAGTGACTTTTATGTCACTTTTTTTTTCTTCTAATAAAGTATTGGACCCATTAAATTAAGTGTATTTTAAATCACAATACATTTTCTGTTAAAGCAATTTTTTTTTAAATATTAATTAATTACAAACTTATATCTCGCTTATGGTTAGTCCTACATAAAAAATGCAAATAACTATTCTGTAGAAAATTTTATCAGCTTTAATTTTAGTGAAAAGATAAAAATTGATAGGAGTAACTGTTTTCGAGATATAAGCAAGAAACCAAAAAACTGTTACCTTAATTAAGGGCTTACATATAAGCAAATTTAGTACTAAAAACAACTCTGAAAACTTTGGTGACTTTTATGTCACCTCCTTTTTCTTCTAATAAAGTATTGGACCCATTAAATTAAGTGTATTTTAAATCACAAGACATTTTCTGTTAAAGCACTTTTTCTTTAAATATTAATTATTTTCAAACTTATATCTCGCTTATGGTTAGTTCTACATAAAAAATGCAAATAACTATTTTGTAGGAAATTTTATAAGCTTTAATTTTAGTAAAAAGATAAAAATTGATAGGAGTAACTGTTTTCGAGATATAAGCAAGAAACTGTTACCTTAATTAAGCGCTTGCATATAAGCAAATTTAGTACTATTAGTATTATTATTATTAATGTTATTGTTATTAATATGACGACTAAAGACGACTCTAAAACCTTTAGTGACTTTTATGTCTTTTTCTTTTTCCTCTACTAAAGTGTTAGACACAATTAATTTAGTTTAATTTCAGTATTTCAAACATTTTATTTTAAAGCAAATTTTTGTTAAATATTATTTATATCCATCTCTATAACTCGCTTATGCTTGGTCCTACAAAAAAAATGCAAATAACTATTTTGTAGGGAATTTTATCAGCTTTAATTTTAGTAGAAAGATAAAAATTGATAGGAGTAACTGTTTTCGAGATATAAGCAAAAAACCAAAAAACTGTTACCTTAATAAAGCGCTTTCATATAAGCAAATTTAGTACTATTATTATTATTAGTATTAATGTTATTGTTATTAAAATGACGACTAAAAAAGACTCTAAAGACTTTGGTGACTTTTATGTCTTCTCCTTTTTCCTATACTAAAGTGTTAGACTCAATTAATTTAGTTTAATTTCGGTTTTTCAAACATTTTATTTTAAAGCAAATTTTTGTTGAAGATTATTTATATCCAACTCTATAATTCGCTTATGGTTGGTCTTACAAAAAAATGCAAATAACTATTTTGTAGGAAATTTTATCAGCTTTAATTTTAGTAAAAAGATAAAAATTGATAGGAGTAACTGTTTTCGAGATATAAGCAAGAAACCAAAACACTGTTACCTTAATTAAGCGTTTGCATATAAGCAAATTTAGTACTATTAGTATTATTATTATTAATGTTATTGTTATTAATATGACGGCTAAAGACGACTCTGAAACCTTTAGTGACTTTTATGTCTTTTTCTTTTTCCTCTACTAAAGTGTTAGACACAATTAATTTAGTTTAATTTCAGTATTTTAAACATTTTATTTTAAAGCAAATTTTTGTTAAATATTATTTATATCCATCTCTATAACTCGCTTATGCTTGGTCCTACAAGAAAAATGCAAATAACCATTTTGTGGGAAATTTTATCAGCTTTAATTTTGAAATAAAGATAAAAATTGATAGGAGTAACAGTTTTCGAGATATAAGCAAAAAACCAATAAGAAAACTGTAACTGTTACTGAACAAAAATGTAATTCAGTTTTCAATGTTTGAGACGAAGACGAAAATGCAGCATTTAAAATCGACTCTGAAGACTTCAGTGACTTTTATGTCACCTCCTTTTTCTTCTAATAAAGTATTGGACCCAATAAATTAAGTGTATTTTAAATCACAAAACATTTTCTGTTAAAGCACTTTTTTTTAAATATTAGTTATTTTCAAACTTATATCTCGCTTATGGTTAGTCCTACATGAAAAATGCAAATTACTATTTTGTTGGAAATTTTATCAGCTTTAATTTTAGTAAAAAGATAAAAATTGATAGTAGTAACTGTTTTCGAGATATAAGCAAGAAACCAAAAAACTGTTAACTTAATTAAGCGTTTGCATATAAGCAAATTTAGTACTATTAGTATTATTATTATTAATGTTATTGTTATTAATATGACGATTAAAGACGACTCTGAAACCTTTAGTGACTTTTATGTCTTCTTCTTTTTCCTCTACTAAAGTGTTAGACACAATTAATTTAGTTTAATTTCAGTATTTCAAACATTTTATTTTAAAGCAAATTTTTGTTAAATATTATTTATATCCATCTCTATAACTCGCTTATGCTTGGTCCTACAAGAAAAATGCAAATAACTATTTTGTTGAAAGTTTAATCAGCTTTAATTTTGAAAAAAAGATAAAATTTGATAGGAGTAACTGTTTTCGAGATATAAGCAAAAAACCAATAAGAAAACTGTAACTGTTACTGAACAAAAATGTAATTCAGTTTTCAATGTTTGAGACGAAGACAAAAATGCAGCATTTAAAAACGACTCTAAGTCTAATACTTTATTAGAAGAAAAAGGAGGTGACATAAAAGTCACTGAAGTCTTCAGACTCGTTTTTAAATGCTGCATTTTTGTCTAAATCTCAAACATTGAAAACTGAATTTCATTTTTGTTCAGTAACAGTTACAGATTTCTTATTGGTTTTTTGCTTATATCTCGAAAACAGTTCCTCCTATCAAATTTTATCTTTCTTTCAAAATTAAAGCTGATAAAATTTCCAACAAAATAGTTATTTACATTTTTCTTGTAGGACCAAGCATAAACGAGTTATAGAGTTGGATATAAATAATATTTAACAAAAATTTGCTTTAAAATAAAATGCTTGAAAAACCGGAATTAAACTAAATTAATTGTGTCTAACACTTTAGTAGAGGAAAAAGGAGAAGACATAAATTCACTAAATGTTTCAGAGTCGTCTTTAGTCGTCATATTAATAACAATAACATTAATAATAATAATACTAATAGTACTAAATTTGCTTATATGCAAACGCTTAATTAAGGTAACAGTTTTTTGGTTTCTTGCTTATATCTCGAAAACAGTTACTCCAATCAATTTTTATCTTTTTTTCAAAATTAAAGCTGATAAAATTTCCTACAAAATAGTTATTTGCATTTTTTTGTAGGACCAACCATAAGCGAGTTATAGAGTTGGATATAAATAATCTTTAACAAAAATTTGCTTTAAAATAAAATGTTTGAAAAACCGAAATTAAACTAAATTAAGACTAACACTTTAGTAGAGGAAAAACGAGAAAACATAAAAGTCACCAAAGTCTTGAGAGTCGTTTTTAGTCGTCATATTAATAACAATAACATTAATATTAATAATACTAATATTATTAAATTTGCTTATATGCAAGCGCTTAATTAAGGTAACAGTTTTTTGGTTTTTTGCTTATATCTCGAAAACAGTTACTCCTATCAATTTTTATCTTTCTTTCAAAATTAAAGCTGATAAAATTTTCTACAAAATAGTTATTCGCATTTTTTTTGTAGGACCAACCGTAAGCGAGTTATAGAGTTGGATATAAATAATCTTTAACAAAAATTTGCTTTAAAATAAAATGTTTGAAAAACCGAAATTAAACTAAATTAATTGTGTCTAACACTTTAGTAGAGGAAAAAGAAGAAGACATAAAAGTCACCAAAGTCTTCAGAGTTGTTTTTAGTACTAAATTTGCTTATATGCAAGCCCTTAATTAAGGTAACAGTTTTTTGGTTTCTTGCTTATATCTCGAAAACAGTTACTCCTATCAATTTTTATCTTTTCACTAAAATTAAAGCTGATAAAAATTCCTACAAAATAGTTATTTGCATTTTTCATGTAGGACTAACCATAAGCGAGATATAAGTTTGAAAATAATTGATATTTAAAAAAAAATGTGCTTTAACAGAAAATGTCTTGTGATTTAAAATACACTTAATTTATTGGGTCCAATACTTTATTAGAAGAAAAAGGAGGTGACAGAAATGTCACTGAAGTTTTTAGAGTCGTTTGTAAATGATGCATTTTCGTCTTCGTCTCAAATATTGAAAACTGAATTACATTTTTGTTCAGTAACTGTAACAGTTTTCACTTTGGTTTTTTGCTTATATCTCGAAAACATTTACTCTTATTAATTTTTATCTTTCTTTCAAAATTAAAGCTGATAAAATTTCCTACAAAATAGTTACATGCATTTCTTTTGTAGGACCTACCGTAAGCGAGTTAAAGAGTTAGATATAAATAACCTTTAACAAAAATTTGCTTTAAAATTAAATGTTTGAAAAACTGAAATTAAACTAAATTAATTGTGTCTAACACTTTAGTAGAGGAAAAAGGAAAAGACATAAAAGTCACTAAAGGTTTCAGAGTCGTCTTTAGTCGTCATATTAATAACAATAACATTAATAATAATAATGCTAATAGTACTATATTTGCTTATATGCAAGCGCTTAATTAAGGTAACAGTTTTTTGGTTTCTTGCTTATATCTCGAAAACAGTTACTCCTATCAATTTTTATGTTTTTACTAAAATTAAAGCTGATAAAATTTCCTACAAAATAGTTATTTGCATTTTTCATGTAGGACTAACCATAAGCGAGATATAAGTTTGATAATAATTAATATTTAAAAAAAAGTGCTTTAACAGAAAATGCCTTGTGATTTAAAATACAATAAAAACATTTACTATACAAAAGTTATAATCGGTTTTTAATAATAATAATAATAATAATAATAATAATAATAATAATAATAATAATAATAATAATAATAATAATAATAATAATAATAATAATAATAATAATAATAATAATAATAATAATACTTATAATAATAAATTTCTTTCTAAATTAACTTATATTAAACAGGCAGAAAACGTCGTATTCTGACACAAAAAAACGAATTACGTTATAGACTTGACGAGAACGGCTTATCTCGGACTCTTATAGGACTCTTATAGGGTCAAAAAGTATCAGTTTGGATTAAAACAAATTATTTTTGTTGAGTCTCCGTCTGAATTGTTTACCAGTTCAAACAAAAACGGCTTATTTTAGACGATCTTTTGCTTTGAACAAGAAAACTTACATCGAACAGACTAAAAACGTATTAATCTGGCATAAAAGAGCAATTTATGTATCACTTTGGATAAAGGCAGCTAATCCTATTCGTTTCATTGCTTAAAATAGACAAAATTGTTAATAAATCTAACAAAAACGCTGTATTCTAGCACAAAATACTAATTACATTATAGTTTCGACGAGAATAGCTTATTTCGAATGATTCTATGCTTCCAAACGAGTAATTTTTTTTTAAACAGTTGCCAAACATCATGTTTTGTCCTATAAAGACATTTTATATTGCAGTTTGTATTACATCAAAGTAACTGAAAACCCCTTATTCAGGCACAGCAATTCGAATTACGTTTCAGTCTGGACAAAAACTGCTTACTTTAGACGATCCTTTGTTTTGAATACAAAAACTTACATTAAAAAGATTAAAAACGTCTTATTCTGGCCGAAAACTGCAAATTATATATTACTCTAGATAAAAGCAATTTATCCTGATTACTCCTTTACTTAGAATAGAATAAACTTGTATAAAACTTAATGAAAACTTTAAATTTCGTCTCAAAGAAATAATTTACGTTATAGTTTTGACCAGCACTGTTTATTTCAAACAATTTTATGATTCGAAACTAATGAACTTTTATGGGGCAAATGCAAAACCACATATTACAATATAAAGCGTTGTTTTAAAGCAAATTATTACCTTTTGCAACAAGAAATTTCACGTCAAAGAAACTGAAAACATCGTATCCATGCACAAATATCGAATTACGTATCAGTTTAGGCAAATAGAGCTTATTTTAAACGATTCCTTGCTATAAACAAGAAAAATTTTATCAAACATATTGAAAATGTCTTATTCTCGAAAATAAGAGCAAATTATGTATCAGTTTTACAAAAGCGGATTACTCTGTTTGATTCTATGCTTAGAGTAGAGTAAACTACTATAAAACGTAATGAAAACTCTATATTCAAGCTCAAAAGAACAAATTACGTTATAGTTTTGACAAAAAAAAAATTATTTCGGACGACTACATACTTCGAAGTAAGCAAACTTTAATTGAACATATACAAAAGCTAATACTTTGCTTTAAAATAACGATTTATGTTGTAATATGGTATTTTGCATCTGTCCTATAAAAGTTTACTTGTTTCGCTCTATTGAATCATTCGAAATAAATTATTTTGACACAACAACAACGTCAGTCTGTCAGTCAGTCATATAAGTTTTCTTGTTCAAAGCAAAATACTGTCGAAAATCAACCGTTTTTGTCTAAACTAATACAAAATTCGGTGGTTTGTGTCCGAATACAAAGTTTTCAGATTCTTTAATGTTAGGTTTGCTGCTTCTAACAAAGAATCAACGAAAATATTTTGTTTTAATACAAACTGCAATATAAAATGTCATTATAGGACAAAACATGATGTTTGGCATCTGTTTAATAAAAATTTACTCGTTTGGAAGCATAGAATCATTCCAAATAAGCTATTCTTGTCGAAACTATAATGTAATCAGTATTTTGTGCTAGAATACAGCGTTTTTGTTAGATTTATTAACAATTTTGTCTATTTTAAGCAATTAAACGAATAGGATTAGCTGCCTTTATCCAAAGTGATACATAAATTGCTCTTTTATGCCAGATTAATACGTTTTTAGTCTGTTCGATGTAAGTTTTCTTGTTCAAAGCAAAAGATCGTCTAAAATAAGCCGTTTTTGTTTAAACTGATAAACAATTCAGACTGAGACTCAACAAAAATAATTTGTTTTAATCCAAACTGATACTTTTTGACCCTATAAGAGTCCTATAAGAGTCCGAGATACGCCGTTCTCGTCAAGTCTATAACGTAATTCGTTTTTTTGTGTCAGAATACGACGTTTTCTGTCTGTTTAATATAAGTTTTTAATAATAATAATAATAATAATAACAATAATAATAATAATAATAATAATAATAATAAAAATAATAATAATAATAGTAATAATAATAATAATAATAATAATGAAAATAATAATAGTAATAAAAGTAAGCTTAGTTTTCTAAGCAAAGATGAAGCTTATTTTGTGTGTTATATGAGCGTTTTCTCATTTCTATGCAAGAGATCATCTGTGATCTGTGTTTTTAGGCAAGAAATTGAATAAAATTAATAACTCATTTTAAAACTGGTATAAAAACATTTACTATAAAAAAGTTAATAATAATAACAATAATAATAATGATAATAATAATAATAATAATAATAATAATAATGATAATAATACTTATAATAATGAATTTCATTCTAAATTAAAGCTTAGTTTTTCTAAGCAAAAATGATGCTTATTTTGTGTTATCTGAGCGTTTTCTCATTTCTATGCAAGAGATCATCTGTGATCTGTGTTTTTAGGCTAGAAATTGTCTAAAATTAATAACTTATTTTAAAACTGGTATAAAAACATTTACTATACAAAAGTTATAATCGGTTTTTAATAATAATAATATTAATAATAATAATAATAATAATAATAATAATAATAATAATAATAATAATAATAATAATAATAATAATAATAATAATAATAATAATAGTAATAATAATAATAATAATAATAATAATAATAATAATAGTAATAGTAACATAAGTAATAATACTAATAATACTTTTAATAAGAAAAAATGGAGCTTATTTTGTGTGTTACATGAGCGTTTTCTCATTTCTATGCAAAAGATCATGTGTGATCTGTGTTTTTAGGCAATCTAAGCCATTTTATAGTTTTTAATATTTAACAAAAATTTGCTTTAAAATAAAATGTTTGAAAAACCGAAATTAAACTAAATTAATTGTGTCTAACACTTTAGTAGAGGAAAAAGGAGGAAACATAAAAGTCACTAAAGTCTTCAGAATCGTCTTTAGTCGTCATATTAATAACAATAACATTAATAATAACAATACTATTAGTACTAAATTTGCTTATATGCAAGCGCTTAATTAAGGTAACAGTTTTTTTGTTGTTTGCTTATATCTCGAAAACAGTTACTCCTATCAATTTTTAACTTTTCACCAAAATTAAAGCTGATAAAATTTCCTTCAAAATCGTTATTTGCATTTTTCATGTAGAACTAACCATAAGCAAGATACAAGTTTGAAAATAATTAATAATTAAAAAAAATGTGCTTTAACAGAAAATATCTTGTGATTTAAAATACACTTAATTTATTGGGTCCAATACTTTATTAGAAGAAAAAGGAGGTGACATAAAAGTCACTGAAGTCTTCAGAGTCGTTTTTAAATGCTGCATTTTTGTCTAAATCTCAAACATTGAAAACTGAATTTCATTTTTGTTCAGTAACAGTTACAGTTTTCTTATTGGTTTTTTGGTTTTGGTTTTGGTTTTGGTGACAGTAAATGCTGCATTTTCGTCTTCGTCTCAAACATTAAATACTGAATTACATTTTTGTTTAGTAACTGTTACAGTTTTCACTTTGGTTTTTTGCTTATATCTCGAAAACAGTTACTCCTATCAATTTTTATCTTTCCTTCAAAATTGAAGCTGATAAAATTTTTTACAAAATAGTTTTTTTGCATTTTTTTTGTAGGACCAACCATAAGCGAGTTATAGAGTTGGATATAAATAACCTTTAACAAAAATTTGATATAAAATAAAATGTTTGAAAAACCGAAATTAAACTAAATTAATGGTAAAATAATTATTAATATTATTATTATTAAAAACCGACTATAACTTTTGTATAGTAAATGTTTTTATACCAGTTTTAAAATGAGTTTTTAATTTTAGACAATTTCTTGCCTAAAAACAGATCACAGATGATCTCTTGCATAGAAATGAGAAAACGCTCAGATAACACAAAATAAGCTTCATTTTTCCTTAGAAAAACTAAGCTTTAATTTAGAAAAAAATTCATTATTATAAGTATTATTATTATTATTATTATTACTTTTATTACTATTATTATTATTATTATTATTATTATTAATATTATTATTATTATTATTATTATTATTATTATTATTATTATTATTATTATTATTATTATTATTAAAAACCGATTATAACTTTTGTATAGTAAATGTTTTTATTGTATTTTAAATCACAAGGCATTTTCTGTTAAAGCACTTTTTTTTTAAATATTAATTATTATCAAACTTATATCTCGCTTATGGTTAGTCCTACATGAAAAATGCAAATAACTATTTTGTAGGAAATTTTATCAGCTTTAATTTTAGTAAAAAGATAAAAATTGATAGGAGTAACTGTTTTCGAGATATAAGCAAGAAACCAAAAAACTGTTACCTTAATTAAGCGCTTGCGTATAAGCAAATTTAATAATATTAGTATTATTAATATTAATGTTATTGTTATTAATATGACGACTAAAAACGACTCTCAAGACTTTGGTAACTTTTATGTCTTCTCCTTTTTCCTCTACTAAAGTGTTAGTCTTAATTTAGTTTAATTTCGGTTTTTCAAACATTTTATTTTAAAGCAAATTTTTGTTAAAGATTATTTATATCCAACTCTATAACTCGCTTATGGTTGGTCCTACAAAAAAATGCAAATAACTATTTTGTAGGAAATTTTATCAGCTTTAATTTTGAAAAAAGATAAAAATTGATTGGAGTAACTGTTTTCGAGATATAAGCAAGAAACCAAAAAACTGTTACCTTAATTAAGCGTTTGCATATAAGCAAATTTAGTACTATTAGTATTATTATTATTAATGTTATTGTTATTAAAATGACGACTAAAGACGACTCTGAAACATTTAGTGACTTTTATGTCTTCTCCATTTTCCTCTACTAAAGTGTTAGACACAATTAATTTAGTTTAATTCCGGTTTTTCAAGCATTTTATTTTAAAGCAAATTTTTGTTAAATATTATTTATTTCCAACTTTATAACTCGTTCATGCTTGGTCCTACAAGAAAAATGTAAATAACTATTTTGTTGGAAATTTTATCAGCTTTACTTTTGAAAGAAAGATAAAATTTGATAGGAGGAACTGTTTTCGAGATATAAGCAAAAAACCAATAAGAAAACTGTAACTGTTACTGAACAAAAATGTAATTCAGTTTTCAATGTTTGAGACGAAGACAAAAATGCAGCATTTAAAAACGACTCTGATGATTTCAGTGACTTTTATGTCACCTCCTTTTTCTTCTAATAAAGTATTGGACCCAATAAATTAAGTGTATTTTAAATCACAAGACATTTTCTGTTAAACCACTTTTTTTTAATTATTAATTATTTTCAAACTTATATCTCGCTTATGGTTAGTTCTACATGAAAAATGCAAATAACTATTTTGTAGGAAATTTTATCACCTTTAATTTTGGTGAAAAAGTAAAAATTGATAGGAGTAACTGTTTTCGAGATATAAGCAAAAAACAAAAAAACTGTTACCTTAATTAAGCGCTTGCATATAAGCAAATTTAGTACTACTAGTATTGTTATTATAAATGTTATTGTTATTAATATGACGACTAAAGACAACTCTAAAACTTTAGTGACTTTTATGTCTCCTCCTTTTTCCTCTACTAAAGTGTTAGACACAATTAATTTAGTTTAATTTCAGTTTTTCAAACATTTTATTTTAAAGCAAATTTTTGTTAAATATTAAAAACTATAAAATGGCTTAGATTGCCTAAAAACACAGATCACACATGATCTTTTGCATAGAAATGAGAAAACGCTCATGTAACACAGAAAATAAGCTCCATTTTTCCTTATTAAAAGTATTATTATTATTATTACTTTTGTTACTATTACTATTATTATTATTATTATTGTTATTATTATTATTATTATTATTATTATTATTATTATTATTATTATTATTATTATTATTATTATTATTATTATTATTATTATTATTATTATTATTATTATTATTATTATTAACTTTTGTATAGTAAATGTTTTTATACCAGTTTTAAAATGAGTTATTAATTTTAGCCAATTTCTTGCCTAAAAACACAGATCACACATGATCTTTTGCATAGAAATGAGAAAAGCTCATATAACACAAAATAAGCTTCTTTTTTGCTTAGAAAACTAAGCTTACTTTTATTACTACTATTATTATTATTTTTATTATTATTATTATTATTACTATTATTTTTATTATTATTATTACTATTATTATTATTTTTATTATTATTATTATTAATATTATTATTATTAAAAACCGATTATAACTTTGTATAGTAAATGTTTTTATACCAGTTTTAAAATGAGTTATTAATTTTAGACAATTTCTTGCCTAAAAACACAGATCACAGATGATCGATGATCTCTTGCATAGAAATGAGAAAACGCTCAGATAACACAAAATAAGCATCATTTTTGCTTAGAAAAACTAAGCTTTAATTTAGAAAGAAATTCATTATTATAAGTATTATTATCATTATTATTATTATTATTATTATTATTTCTTTTATTACTATTATTATTATTATTATTATTATTATTATTATTATTATTATTATTATTATTATTATTATTATTATTATTATTATTATTAACTTTTGTATAGTAAATGTTTTTATACCAGTTTTAAAATGAGTTATTAATTTTATTCAATTTCTTGCCTAAACACACAGATCACAGATGATCTCTTGCATAGAAATGAGAAAACGCTCATATAACACACAAAATAAGCTTCATTTTTGCTTAGAAAACTAAGCTTACTTTTATTACTATTATTATTATTTTTATTATTATTATTATTATTAATATTACTATTATTATTATTATTATTATTATTATTATTATTATTATTATTATTATTATTATTAACTTTTGTATAGTAAATGTTTTTATACCAGTTTTAAAATGAGTTTTTAATTTTAGACAATTTCTTGCCTAAAAACACAGATCACAGATGATCTCTTGCATAGAAATGAGAAAACGCTCAGATAACACAAAATAAGCATCATTTTGGCTTAGAAAAACTAAGCTTTAATTTAGAAAGAAATTCATTAATATAAGTATTATTATCATTATTATTATTATTATTATTATTATTATTATTATTATTATTATTATTATTATTATTATTATTATTATTATTATTATTATTATCATTATTAACTTTTGTATAGTAAATGTTTTTATACCAGTTTTAAAATGAGTTATTAATTTTATTCAATTTCTTGCCTAAAAACACAGATCACAGATGATCTCTTGCATAGAAATGAGAACACGCTCATATAACACACAAAATAAGCTTCATTTTTGCTTAGAAAACTAAGCTTACTTTTATTACTATTATTATTATTTTTATTATTATTATTATTACTATTATTATTATTATTATTACTATTATTATTATTATTATTATTATTATTATTACTATTATTATTATTATTATTATTATTACTATTATTATTATTATTTTTATTATTGTTATTATTATTATTATTATTATTATTATTATTATTAAAACGCTGTATTCTAGCACAAAATACTAATTACATTATAGTTTCGACGAGAATAGCTTATTTGGAATGATTCATGCTTCCAAACGAGTAAATTTTTATTAAACAGATGCCAAACATCATGTTTTGTCCTATAAAGACATTTTATATTGCAGTTTGTATTAAAACGAAATATTTTCGTTGATTCTTTCTTAGAAGCAGCAAACCTAACATTAAAGAATCTGAAAACTTTGTATTCGGACACAAACCACCGAATTTTGTATCAGTTTAGACAAAAACGGTTGATTTTCGACAATATTTTGCTTTGAACAAGAAAACATATCAAACTGACTAAAAACGTCTTATTTTAACACAAAACAAAAGATTTGCGATATAGTCTTAACGAGAGCTGTTAATTTCAAACGGTTCTATGCTTTGAAACGAGTAAACTTTCACTGTACAGAGGAAAAACATCTTATTTCGCCTTTTAAAAACGATTCATGCCACAGTTTGGATAAAAACCAATTATTTTCGTTAATTCATTGTTACAAACATGAAACCTTACATCAAAGTAACTGAAAACCCCTTATTCAGGCACAGAAATTCGAATTACGTTTCAGTCTGGACAAAAACTGCTTACTTTAGACGATCCTTTGTTTTGAATACAAAAACTTACATTAAAAAGATTAAAAACGTCTTATTCTGGCTGAAAACTGCAAATTATATATTACTCTAGATAAAAGCAATTTATCCTGATTACTCCTTTACTTAGAATAGAGTAAACTTGTATAAAACTTAATGAAAACTTTAAATTTCGTCTCAAAGAAATAATTTACGTTATAGTTTTGACCAGCACTGTTTATTTCAAACGATTTTATGATTTGAAACTAATGAACTTTTATGGGGCAGATGCAAAACCACATATTACCATATAAAGCGTTGTTTTAAAGCAAATTATTACCTTTTGCAACAAGAAATTTCACGTCAAAGAAACTGAAAACTTCGTATCCATACATAAATATCGAATTACGTATCAGTTTAGGCAAATACAGCATATTTTAAACGATTCCTTGCTATAAACAAGAAAAATTTTATCAAGCATATTGAAAACGTCTTATTCTCGAAAATAAGAGCAAATTATGTATCAGTTTTAACAAAAGCGGATTACTCTGTTTGATTCTATGCTTAGAGTAGAGTAAACTACTATAAAACGTAATGAAAACTCTATATTCAAGCTCAAAAGAACAAATTACGTTATAGTTTTGACTAAAAAAAAATATTTCGAACGATTACATACTTCGAAGTAAGCAAACTTTAATTGAACAAGTGAAAAAGCTAATACTTTGCTTTAAAATAACGATTTATGTGGTAATATGGTATTTTGCATCTGTCCTATAAAAGTTTACTCGTTTCGCTCCATTGAATCATTCGAAATAAATTATCTTGACACAACAACAACGAAAATAATTTGTTTTTGTTTAAACTGTAACATAAGTCGTTTTTATAAAACGAACTAAGACGTTTGGCATCTGTTTCGTGAAAGTTTTCTCGTTTGGGGGCATAAAATCGTTTGAAATTAAGAGTTCTGGTCAAAACTATAACGTAAATTATTTCTTTGTATCACTTTAAAGATTTGCGTTATAGTCTTGCCGAGAACTGTTAATTTCAAACGATTTTATGCTTTGAAACCAGTATACTTTCACTGAACAGAGGCAAAACGTCTGATTTCGCCTTTAAAAAACGATTTATGTCACAGTTTGGATTAAAACCAATGATTTTCGTTTATTCATTGTTACAAACAAGAAACCTTACATCAAAGAAACTGAAAACCTCTTATTCAGGCCCAGAAAATCAAATTACGTTTCAGTCTGGACACAATTGCTTATTTTAGACGATTCTTTCTTTTGAACACGAAAACTTACATTAAAAAGATTAAAAACGTCTTATTCTGGCTCAAAACTGCAAATTGTGTATTACTTTGGATAAAAGTAGTTTATCCTGATTACTCCTTTGCTTAGAATAGAGCAAACTTGTATAAAACTTAATGAAAACTTTAAATTTCGTCTCAAAGAAATAATTTACATTATAGTTTTGACCAGAACTGTTAATTTCAAACGATTTTATGCCCTCAAACGAGAAAACTTTCACTAAACAGATGCCAAACGTCTTAGTTCGTTTTATAAAAACATGTTACAGTTTGAACAAAAAAATTATTTTCGTTGTTGTGTCAAAATAATTTATTTCGAATGATTCAATGGAGCGAAACGAGTAAACTTTTATAGGACAGATGCAAAATACCATATTACCACATAAATCGTTATTTTAAAGCAAAGTATTAGC
Source organism: Tribolium castaneum (assembly GCF_031307605.1). Lineage (NCBI taxonomy): Eukaryota > Metazoa > Arthropoda > Insecta > Coleoptera > Tenebrionidae > Tribolium > Tribolium castaneum. The sequence goes on from NW_026986630.1 coordinate 828,763, forward strand.
TTTTGCACTTGTTCAATTAAAGTTTGCTTACTTCGAAGTATGTAGTCGTCCGAAATAATTTTTTTTTGTCAAAACTATAACGTAATTTGTTCTTTTGAGCTTGAATATAGAGTTTTCATTACGTTTTATAGTAGTTTACCCTACTCTAAGCATAGAATCAAACAGAGTAATCCGCTTTTGTTAAAACTGATACATAATTTGCTCTTATCGAGAATAAGACATTTTCAATATGTTTGATAAAATTTTTCTTGTTTATAGCAAGGAATCGTTTAAAATAAGCTGTATTTGTCTAAACTGATACGTAATTCGATATTTGTGCATGGATACGATATTTTCAGTTTCTTTGACGTGAAATTTCTTGTTGCAAAAGGTAATAATTTGCTTTAAAACAACGCTTTATATGGTAATATGTGGTTTTGCATCTGCCCCATAAAAGTTCATTAGTTTCGAATCATAAAATCGTTTGAAATAAACAGTGCTGGTCAAAACTATAACGTAAATTATTTCTTTGAGACGAAATTTAAAGTTTTCATTAAGTTTTATACAAGTTTACTCTATTCTAAGTAAAGGAGTAATCAGGATAAATTGCTTTTATCTAGAGTAATACATAATTTGCTGTTTTCAGCCAGAATAAGACGTTTAAAAGGCGAAATAAGATGTTTTTCCTCTGTACAGTGAAAGTTTACTCGTTTCAAAGCATAGAACCGTTTGAAATTAACAGCTCTCGTTAAGACTATAACGCAAATCTTTTGTTTTGTGCTAAAATAAGACGTTTTTAGTCAGTTTGATATAAGTTTTCTTGTTCAAAGCAAAATATTGTCGAAAATCAACCGTTTTTGTCTAAACTGATACAAAATTCGGTGGTTTGTGTCCGAATACAAAGTTTTCAGATTCATTAATGTTAGGTTTGCTGCTTCTAACAAAGAATAAACGAAAATATTTTGTTTTAATACAAACTGCAATATAAAATGTCTTTATAGGACAAAAAATGATGTTTGGCATCTGTTTAATAAAAATTTACTCGTTTGGAAGCATAGAATCATTCCAAATAAGCTATTCTCGTCGAAACTATAATGTAATTAGTATTTTGTGCTAGAATACAGCGTTTTTGTTAGATTTATTAACAATTTTGTCTATTTTAAGCAATGAAACGAATAGGATTAGCTGCCTTTATTCAAAGTGATACATAAATTGCTCTTTTATGCCAGATTAATACCTTTTTAGTCTGTTCGATGTAAGTTTTCTTGTTCAAAGCAAAAGATCGTCTAAAATAAGCCGTTTTTGTTTAAACTGATAAACAATTCAGACTGAGACTCAACAAAAATAATTTGTTTTAATCCAAACTGATACTTTTTCACCTTATAAGAGTCCTATAAGTGTCCGAGATACGCCGTTCTCGTCAAGTCTATAACGTAATTCGTTTTTTTGTGACAGAATACGACGTTTTCTGTCTGTTTAATATAAGTTTTTAATAATAATAATAATAACAATAATAATAATAATAATAATAATAATAATAATAATAATAATAATAATAATAATAATAGTAATAATAATAATAATATTAATAATAATAATAATGAAAATAATAATAGTAATAAAAGTAAGCTTAGTTTTCTAAGCAAAAATGAAGCTTATTTTGTGTGTTATATGAGCGTTTTTTCATTTCTATGCAAGAAATCATCTGTGATCTGTGTTTTTAGGCAAGAAATTGTCTAAAATTAATAACTCATTTTAAAACTGGTATAAAAATATTTACTATACAAAAGTTAATAATAATAATAATAATAATAATAATAATAATAATAATAATAATAATAGTAATAATAATAATAATAGTAATAAAAGTAAGCTTAGTTTTCTATGCAAAAATGAAGCTTATTTTGTGTGTTATATGAGCGTTTACTCATTTCTATGCAAGAAATAATCTGTGATCTGTGTTTTTATGCAAGAAATTGAATAAAATTAATAACTCATTTTAAAACTGGTATAAAAACATTTACTATACAAAAGTTAATAATAATAATAATAATAATAATAATAATAATAATAATAATAATAATAATAATAATAATAATAATAATAATAATAATAATAATGATAATAATACTTATAATAATGAATTTCTTTCTAAATTAAAGCTTAGTTTTTCTAAGCAAAAATGATGCTTATTTTGTGTTATCTGAGCGTTTTCTCATTTCTATGCAAGAGATCATCTGTGATCTGTGTTTTTAGACAAGAAATTGTCTAAAATTAATAACTCATTTTAAAACTGGTATAAAAACATTTACTATACAAAAGTTATAATCGGTTTTTAATAATAATTATATTAATAATAATAATAATAATAATAATAATAATAATAATAATAGTAATAATAATAATAAAAATAATAGTAATAATAATAATAATAATAATAATAATAATAATAATAATAATAATAATAATAATAATAGTAATAGTAACATAAGTAATAATAATAATAATACTTTTAGTAAGGAAAAATGGAGCTTATTTTGTGTGTTACATGAGCGTTTTCTTATTTCTATGCAAAAGATCATGTGTGATCTGTGTTTTTAGGCAATCTAAGCCATTTTATAGTTTTTAATATTTAACAAATATTTGCTTTAAAGTAAAATGTTTGAAAAACTGAAATTAAACTAAATTAATTGTGTCTAACACTTTAGTAGAGGAAAAAGGAGGAGACATAAAAGTCACTAAAGTCTTAGAGTTGTCTTTAGTCGTCATATTAATAACAATAACATTTATAATAACAATACTAGTAGTACTAAATTTGCTTATATGCAAGCGCTTAATTAAGGTAACAGTTTTTTTGTTTTTTGCTTATATCTCGAAAACAGTTACTTCTATCAATTTTTACTTTTTCACCAAAATTAAAGGTGATAAAATTTCCTACAAAATAGTTATTTGCATTTTTCATGTAGAACTAACCATAAGCGAGATATAAGTTTGAAAATAATTAATAATTAAAAAAAAGTGTTTTAACAGAAAATGTTTTGTGATTTAAAATACACTTAATTTATTGGGTTTAATACTTTATTAGAAGAAAAAGGAGGTGACATAAAAGTCACTGAAGTCTTTAGAGTCGTTTTTAAATGCTGCATTTTTGTCTTCGTCTCAAACATTGAAAACTGAATTACATTTTTGTTCAGTAACAGTTACAGTTTTCTTATTGGTTTTTTGCTTATATCTCGAAAACAGTTACTCCTATCAAATTTTATCTTTTTTTCAAAATTAAAGCTGATTAAATTTCCAACAAAATAGTTATTTGCATTTTTCTTGTAGGACCAAGCATAAGCGAGTTATAGAGATGGATATAAATAATATTTAACAAAAATTTGCTTTAAAATAAAATGTTTGAAATACTGAAATTAAACTAAATTAATTGTGTCTAACACTTTAGTAGAGGAAAAAGAAGAAGACATAAAAGTCACTAAAGGTTTCAGAGTCGTCTTTAATCGTCATATTAATAACAACAACATTAATAATAATAATTCTAATAGTACTAAATTTGCTTATACGCAAACGCTTAATTAAGTTAACAGTTTTTTGGTTTCTTGCTTATATCTCGAAAACAGTTACTACTATCAATTTTTATCTTTTTACTAAAATTAAAGCTGATAAAATTTCCTACAAAATAGTAATTTGCATTTTTCATGTAGGACTAACCATAAGCGAGATATAAGTTTGAAAATAACTAATATTTAAAAAAAAGTGCTTTAACAGAAAATGTTTTGTGATTTAAAATACACTTAATTTATTGGGTCCAATACTTTATTAGAAGAAAAAGGAGGTGACATAAAAGTCACTGAAGTCTTCAGAGTCGATTTTAAATGCTGCATTTTCGTCTTCGTCTCAAACATTGAAAACTGAATTACATTTTTGTTCAGTAACAGTTACAGTTTTCTTATTGGTTTTTTGCTTATATCTTGAAAACTATTACTCCTATCAAGTTTTATCTTTCTTTCAAAATTAAAGCTGATAAAATTTCCTACAAAATCGTTATTAGCATTTTTCTTGTAGGACCAACCATAAGCGAGTTATAGAGTTGGATATAAATAATATTTAACAAAAATTTGCTTTAAAATAAAATGTTTGAAAAACTGAAATTAAACTAGTTTAATTGTGTCTACCACTTTAGTAGAGGAAAAAGAAAAAGACACAAAAGTCACTAAAGGTTTCAGAGTCGTCTTTAGTCGTCATATTAATAACAATAACATTAATAATTATAATATTAATAGTACTAAATTTGCTTATATGCAAACGCTTAATTAAGGTAACAGTGTTTTGGTTTCTTGCTTATATCTCGAAAACAGTTACTCCTATCAATTTTTATCTTATACTAAAATTAAAGCTGATAAAATTTTCTACAAAATAGTTATTTGCATTTTTCTTGTAGGACCAAGCATAAGCGAGTTATAGAGATGGATATAAATAATATTTAACAAAAATTTGCTTTAAAATAAAATGTTTGAAATACTGAAATTAAACTAAATTAATTGTGTCTAACACTTTAGTATAGGAAAAAGGAGAAGACATAAAAGTCACCAAAGTCTTTAGAGTCTTTTTTAGTCGTCATTTTAATAACAATAACATTAATAATAATAATACTAATAGTACTAAATTTGCTTATATGCAAGCGCTTTATTAAGGTAACAGTTTTTTGGTTTTTTGCTTATATCTCGAAAACAGTTACTCCTATTAATTTTTATCTTTTTACTAAAATTAAAGCTGATAAAATTTCCTACAAAATAGTTATTTGCATTTTTCTTGTAGGACCAAGCATAAGCGAGTTATAGAGATGGATATAAATAATATTCAACAAAAATTTGCTTTAAAATAAATTGTTTGAAATACTGAAATTAAACTAAATTAATTGTGTCTAACACTTTAGTAGAGGAAAAAGAAAAAGACATAAAAGTCACTAAAAGTTTCAGAGTCGTCTTTAGTCGTCATATTAATAACAATAACATTAATAATAATAATACTAATAGTACTAAATTTGCTTATATGCAAACGCTTAATTAAGGTAACAGTGTTTTGGTTTCTTGCTTATATCTCGAAAACAGTTACTCCTGTCAATTTTTATCTTTTTACTAAAATTAAAGCTGATAAAATTTCCTACAAAATAGTTATTTGCATTTTTTTTGTAAGACCAACCATAAGCGAGTTATAGAGTTGGATATAAATAATCTTCAACAAAAATTTGCTTTAAAATAAAATGTTTGAAAAACCGAAATTAAACTAAATTAATTGAGTCTAACACTTTAGTATAGGAAAAAGGAGAAGACATAAAAGTCACCAAAGTCTTTAGAGTCTTTTTTAGTCGTCATTTTAATAACAATAACATTAATAATAATAATACTAATAGTACTAAATTTGCTTATATGAAAGCGCTTTATTAAGGTAACAGTTTTTTGGTTTTTTGCTTATATCTCGAAAACAGTTACTCCTATCAATTTTTATCTTTTTACTAAAATTAAAGCTGATAAAATTTCCTACAAAATAGTTATTTGCATTTTTTTTGTAGGACCAAGCATAAGCGAGTTATAGAGATGGATATAAATAATATTTAACAAAAATTTGCTTTAAAATAAAATGTTTGAAATACTGAAATTAAACTAAATTAATTGTGTCTAACACTTTAGTAGAGGAAAAAGAAAAAGACATAAAAGACACTAAAGGTTTTAGAGTCGTCTTTAGTCGTCATATTAATAACAATAACATTAATAATAATAATACTAATAGTACTAAATTTGCTTATATGCAAGCGCTTAATTAAGGTAACAGTTTCTTGCTTATATCTCGAAAACAGTTACTCCTATCAATTTTTATCTTTTTACTAAAATTAAAGCTGATAAAATTTCCTACAAAATAGTTATTTGCATTTTTCTTGTAGGACCAAGCATAAGCGAGTTATAGAGATGGATATAAATAATATTCAACAAAAATTTGCTTTAAAATAAATTGTTTGAAATACTGAAATTAAACTAAATTAATTGTGTCTAACACTTTAGTAGAGGAAAAAGAAAAAGACATAAAAGTCACTAAAAGTTTCTGAGTCGTCTTTAGTCGTCATATTAATAACAATAACATTAATAATTATAATATTAATAGTACTAAATTTGCTTATATGCAAACGCTTAATTAAGGTAACAGTGTTTTGGTTTCTTGCTTATATCTCGAAAACAGTTACTCCTATCAATTTTTATCTTATACTAAAATTAAAGCTGATAAAATTTTCTACAAAATAGTTATTTGCATTTTTCTTGTAGGACCAAGCATAAGCGAGTTATAGAGATGGATATAAATAATATTTAACAAAAATTTGCTTTAAAATAAAATGTTTGAAATACTGAAATTAAACTAAATTAATTGTGTCTAACACTTTAGTATAGGAAAAAGGAGAAGACATAAAAGTCACCAAAGTCTTTAGAGTCTTTTTTAGTCGTCATTTTAATAACAATAACATTAATAATAATAATACTAATAGTACTAAATTTGCTTATATGCAAGCGCTTTATTAAGGTAACAGTTTTTTGGTTTTTTGCTTATATCTCGAAAACAGTTACTCCTATTAATTTTTATCTTTTTACTAAAATTAAAGCTGATAAAATTTCCTACAAAATAGTTATTTGCATTTTTCTTGTAGGACCAAGCATAAGCGAGTTATAGAGATGGATATAAATAATATTCAACAAAAATTTGCTTTAAAATAAATTGTTTGAAATACTGAAATTAAACTAAATTAATTGTGTCTAACACTTTAGTAGAGGAAAAAGAAAAAGACATAAAAGTCACTAAAAGTTTCAGAGTCGTCTTTAGTCGTCATATTAATAACAATAACATTAATAATAATAATACTAATAGTACTAAATTTGCTTATATGCAAACGCTTAATTAAGGTAACAGTGTTTTGGTTTCTTGCTTATATCTCGAAAACAGTTACTCCTGTCAATTTTTATCTTTTTACTAAAATTAAAGCTGATAAAATTTCCTACAAAATAGTTATTTGCATTTTTTTTGTAAGACCAACCATAAGCGAGTTATAGAGTTGGATATAAATAATCTTCAACAAAAATTTGCTTTAAAATAAAATGTTTGAAAAACCGAAATTAAACTAAATTAATTGAGTCTAACACTTTAGTATAGGAAAAAGGAGAAGACATAAAAGTCACCAAAGTCTTTAGAGTCTTTTTTAGTCGTCATTTTAATAACAATAACATTAATAATAATAATACTAATAGTACTAAATTTGCTTATATGAAAGCGCTTTATTAAGGTAACAGTTTTTTGGTTTTTTGCTTATATCTCGAAAACAGTTACTCCTATCAATTTTTATCTTTTTACTAAAATTAAAGCTGATAAAATTTCCTACAAAATAGTTATTTGCATTTTTTTTGTAGGACCAAGCATAAGCGAGTTATAGAGATGGATATAAATAATATTTAACAAAAATTTGCTTTAAAATAAAATGTTTGAAATACTGAAATTAAACTAAATTAATTGTGTCTAACACTTTAGTAGAGGAAAAAGAAAAAGACATAAAAGACACTAAAGGTTTTAGAGTCGTCTTTAGTCGTCATATTAATAACAATAACATTAATAATAATAATACTAATAGTACTAAATTTGCTTATGTGCAAGCGCTTAATTAAGGTAACAGTTTCTTGCTTATATCTCGAAAACAGTTACTCCTATCAATTTTTATCTTTTTACTAAAATTAAAGCTTATAAAATTTCCTACAAAATAGTTATTTGCATTTTTTATGTAGAACTAACCATAAGCGAGATATAAGTTTGAAAATAATTAATATTTAAAGAAAAAGTGCTTTAACAGAAAATGTCTTGTGATTTAAAATACACTTAATTTAATGGGTCCAATACTTTATTAGAAGAAAAAGGAGGTGACATAAAAGTCACCAAAGTTTTCAGAGTTGTTTTTAGTACTAAATTTGCTTATATGTAAGCCCTTAATTAAGGTAACAGTTTTTTGGTTTCTTGCTTATATCTCGAAAACAGTTACTCCTATCAATTTTTATCTTTTCACTAAAATTAAAGCTGATAAAATTTCCTACAAAATAGTTATTTGCATTTTTTATGTAGGACTAACCATAAGCGAGATATAAGTTTGTAAATAATTAATATTTAAAAAAAAATTGCTTTAACAGAAAATGTCTTGTGATTTAAAATACACTTAATTTAATGGGTCCAATACTTTATTAGAAGAAAAAAATGGTGACATAAAAGTCACTGAAGTTTTCAGAGTTGTTTTTAAATGCTGCATTTTCGTCTTAGTCTCAAATATTGAAAACTGAATTACATTTTTGTTCAGTAACAGTTACAGTTTTCTTATTGGTTTTTTGCTTATATCTCGAAACCAGTTACTTCTATCAATTTTTACCTTTTTTTCAAAATTAAAGCTGATAAAATTTCCTACAAAATAGTTAATTGCATTTTTTTTGTAAGACCAACCATAAGCGAGTGATAGAGTTGGATATAGATAATCTTTAACAAAAATTTGCTTTAAAATAAAATGTTTGATAATCCGAAATTAAACTAAATTAATTAAGACTAACACATTAGTAGACGAAAAAGGAGAAAACATAAAAGTCACCAAAATCTTGAGAGTCGTTTTTAGTCGTCATATTAATAACAATAACATTAATAATAATAATACTAATATTACTAAATTTGCTTATATGCAAGCGCTTAATTAAGGCAACAGTTTCTTGCTTATATCTCGAAAACAGTTACTCCTATCAATTTTTATCATTTTACAAAAATTAAAGCTGATAAAATTTCCTACAAAATAGTTATTTGCATTTTTTATGTAGGACTAACCATAAGCGAGATTTAAGTTTGAAAATAATTAATATTTAAAAAAAAAGTGTTTGACAGAAAATGTCGTGTGATTTATTATACACTTAATTTATTGGGTCCAATACTTTATTAGAAGAAAAGGGAGGTGACATAAAAGTCACTAAAGTTTTAAGAGTCGTTTTTAAATGCTGCATTTTCGTCTTCGTCTCAAACAATGAAAACTGAATTACATTTTTGTTCAGTATCTGTAACAGTTTTCACTTTGGTTTTTTGCTTATATCTCGAAAACAATTACTCTTATCAATTTTTATCTTTCTTTCAAAATTAAAGCTGATAAAATTTCCTACAAAATAGTTATTTGCATTTTTATTGTAAGACCAACCATAAGCGAGTTATAGTGTTGGATATAAATAATCATTAACAAAAATTTGCTTTAAAATAAAATGTTTGAAAAACCGAAATTAAACTAAATAAATTGAGTCTAACACTTTAGTATAGGAAAAAGGAGAAGACATAAAAGTCACCAAAGTCTTGAGAGTCGTTTTTAATCGTCATATTAATAACAATAACATTAATAATAATAATACTAATATTACTAAATTTGCTTATATGCAAGCGCTTAATTAAGATAACAGTTTCTTGCTTATATCTCGAAAACAGTTACTCCTATTAATTTTTATCTTTTTACTAAAATTAAAGCTGATAAAATTTCCTACAAAATAGCTATTTGCATTTTTTATGTAGAACTAACCATAAGCGAGATATAAGTTTGAAAATAATTAATATTTAAAGAAAAAGTGCTTTAACAGAAAATGTCTTGTGATTTAAAATACACTTAATTTAATGGGTTCAATACTTTATTAGAAGAAAAAGGAAGTGACATAAAAGTCACCAAAGTCTTCAGAGTGGTTTTTAGTACTAAATTTGCTTATATGTAAGCCCTTAATTAAGGTAACAGTTTTTTGGTTTCTTGCTTATATCTCGAAAACAGTTACTCCTATCAATTTTTATCTTTTCACTAAAATTAAAGCTGATAAAATTTCCTACAAAATACGTATTTGCATTTTTCATGTAGGACTAACCATAAGCGAGATATAAGTTTGAAAATAATTAATATTTAAAAAAAAAGTGTTTTAACAGAAAATGTCTTGGGATTTAAAATACACTTAATTTATTGGGTCCAATAGTTTATTAGAAGAAAAAGGAGGTGACATAAAAGTCACTGAAGTCTTCAGAGTCGATTTTAAATGCTGCATTTTCGTCTTCGTCTCAAACATTGAAAACTGAATTACATTTTTGTTCAGTAACAGTTACAGTTTTCTTATTGGTTTTTTGCTTATATCTCGAAAACTGTTACTCCTATCAATTTTTATCTTTATTTCAAAATTAAAGCTGATAAAATTTCCTACAAAATCGTTATTTGCATTTTTCTTGTAGGACCAACCATAAGCGAGTTATAGAGTTGGATATAAATAATATTTAACAAAAATTTGCTTTAAAATAAAATGTTTGAAAAACTGAAATTAAACTAATTTAATTGTGTCTAACACTTTAGTAGAGGAAAAAGAAAAAGACATAAAAGTCACTAAAGGTTTCAGAGTCGTCTTTAGTCGTCATATTAATAACAATAACATTAATGATAATAATACTAATAGTACTAAATTTGCTTATATGCAAACGCTTAATTAAGATAACAGTGTTTTGGTTTCTTGCTTATATCTCGAAAACAGTTACTCCTATAAATTTTTATCTTTTTACTAAAATTAAAGCTGATAAAATTTCCTACAAAATAGTTGTTTGCATTTCTTTTGTAAGACCAACCATAAGCGAGTTATAGAGTTGGATATAAATAATCTTCAACAAAAATTTGCTTTAAAATAAAATGTTTGAAAAACCGAAATTAAACTAAATTAATTGAGTCTAACACTTTACTATAGGAAAAAGGAGAAGACATAAAAGTCACCAAAGTCTTCAGAGTCGTTTTTAGTCGATATTTTAATAACAATAACATTAATAATAATAATACTAATAGCACTAAATTTGCTTATATGCAAGCGCTTTATTAAGGTAACAGTTTTTTGGTTTCTTGCTTATATCTCGAAAACAGTTACTCCTATCAATTTTTATCTTTTTACTAAAATTAAAGCTGATAAAATTTCCTACAAAATAGTTATTTGCATTTTTCTTGTAGGACCAAGCATAAGCGAGTTATAGAGATGGATATAAATAATATTTAACAAGAATTTGCTTTAAAATAAAATGTTTGAAATACTGAAATTAAACTAAATTAATTGTGTCTAACACTTTAGTAGAGGAAAAAGAAGAAGACATAAAAGTCACTAAAGGTTTCAGAGTCGTCTTTAGTCGTCATATTATTAACAATAACATTAATAATAATAATACTATAAGTACTAAATTAGCTTATATGCAAACGCTTAATTAAGGTAACAGTTTTTTGGTTTCTTGCTTATATCTCGAAAACAGTTACTCCTATCAATTTTTATCTTTTTTTATTTTTATATCAAATTGTTGTTAAAGATTATTTATATCCAACTCTATAACTAGCTTATAGTTGGTCCTACAAAAAAATGCAAAAAACTATTTTGTAAAAAATTTTATCAGCTTTAATTTTGAAGGAAAGATAAAAATTGATAGGAGTAACTGTTTTCGAGATATAAGCAAAAAACCAAAGTGAAAACTGTAACAGTTACTAAACAAAGTGTAATTCAGTATTTAATGTTTGAGACGAAGACGAAAATGCAGCATTTACTGTCACCTCCTTTTTCTTCTAATTAAGTATTAGACCCAATAAATTAAGTGTATTTTAAATCACAAGACATTTTCTGTTAAAGCACATTTTTTTTAATTATTAATTATTTTCAAACTTATATCTTGCTTATGGTTAGTTCTACATGAAAAATGCAAATAACGATTTTGAAGGAAATTTTATCAGCTTTAATTTTGGTGAAAAGGTAAAAACTGATAGGAGTAACTGTTTTCGAGATATAAGCAAACAACAAAAAAACTGTTACCTTAATTAAGCGCTTGCATATAAGCAAATTTAGTACTAATAGTATTGTTATTATTAATGTTATTGTTATTAATATGACGACTAAAGACGATTCTGAAGACTTTAATGACTTTTATGTCTCCTCCTTTTTCCTCTACTAAAGTGTTAGACACAATTAATTTAGTTTAATTTCGGTTTGTCAAACATTTTATTTTAAAGCAAATTTTTGTTTAATATTATTTATATCCAACTCTATAACTTGCTTATGCTTGGTCCTACAAGAAAAATGTTAATAACTATTTTGGTGTTTTTGAGATATAAGCAAAAAACCAAAGTGAAAACTGTTACAGTTACTTAACAAAAATGTAATTCAGTTTTCAATGTTTGAGACGAAGACGAAAATGCAGCATTTAAAAACGACTCTGAAGACTTCAGTGACTTTTATGTCACCTCCTTTTTCTTCTAATAAAGTATTGGACCCAATAAATTAAGTGTATTTTAAATCACAAGACATTTTCTGTTAAAGCACTTTTTTTTTAAATATTAATTATTTTCAAACTTATATCTCGCTTATGGTTAGTCCTACATAAAAAATGCAAATAAATATTTTGTAGGAAATTTTATCAGCTTTAATTTTAGTAAAAAGATAACAATTGATAGGAGTAACTGTTTTTGAGATATAAGCAAGAAACTGTTACCTTAATTAACCGCTTGCATATAAGCAAATTTAGTAATATTAGTATTATTATTATTAATGTTATTGTTATTAATATAACGACTAAAAACGACTCTCAAGACTTTGGTGACTTTTATGTCTTCTCTTTTTTCCTCTACTAAAGTGTTAGTCTTAATTAATTTAGTTTAATTTCGGTTTTTCAAACATTTTATTTATTTTTATTTTTATAGGAGTAACTGTTTTCGAGATATAAGCAAAAAACCAATAAGAAAACTGTAACTGTTACTGAACAAAAATGTAATTCAGTTTTCAATGTTTGAGACAAAGACAAAAATGCAGCACTTAAAATCGACTCTGAAGACTTTAGTGACTTTTATGCCTCCTCCTTTTTCTTCTAATAAAGTATTGGACCCATTAAATTAAGTGTATTTTAAATCACAAGACATTTTCTGTTAAAGCACTTTTTTTTTAAATATTAATTATTTTCAAACTTATATCTCGCTTATGGTTAGTCCTACATGAAAAATGCAAATTACTATTTTGTACAAAATTTTATCAGCTTGCTTTAATTTTAGTAAAAATTTAAAAATTGATAGGAGTAACTGTTTTCGAGATATAAGCAAGAAACCAAAAAACTGTTACCTTAATTAAGCGTTTGCATATAAGCAAATTTAGTACTATTAGTATTATTATTATTAATGTTATTGTTATTAATATGACGACTAAAGACGACTCTGAAACATTTAGTGACTTTTATGTCTTCTCCTTTTTCCTCTACTAAAGTGTTAGACACAATTAATTTAGTTTAATTCCGGTTTTTCAAGCATTTTATTTTAAAGCAAATTTTTGTTAAATATTATTTATATCCAACTCTATAACTCGTTTATTCTTGGTCCTACAAGAAAAATGTAAATAACTATTTTGTTGGAAATTTTATCAGCTTTAATTTTGAAAGAAAGATAAAATTTGATAGGAGTAACTGTTTTCGAGATATAAGCAAAAAACCAATAAGAAAACTGTAACTGTTACTGAACAAAAATGTAATTCAGTTTTCAATGTTTGAGACGAATACAAAAATGCAGCATTTAAAAACGACTCTGAAGACTTCAGTGACTTTTATGTTACCTCCTTTTTCTTCTAATAAATTATTGGACCCAATAAATTAAGTGTATTTTAAATCACAAGACATTTTCTGTTAAAACACTTTTTTTTAATTATTAATTATTTTCAAACTTATATCTCGCTTATGGTTAGTTCTACATGAAAAATGCAAATAACTATTTTGTTGGAAATTTTATCACCTTTAATTTTGGTGAAAAAGTAAAAATTGTTAGGAGTAACTGTTTTCGAGATATAAGCAAAAAACAAAAAAACTGTTAACTTAAGTAAGCGCTTGCATATAAGCAAATTTAGTACTACTAGTATTGTTATTATAAATGTTATTGTTATTAATATGACGACTAAAGACAACTCTAAGACTTTAGTGACTTTTATGTCTCCTCCTTTTTCCTCTACTAAAGTGTTAGACACAATTAATTTAGTTTAATTTCAGTTTTTCAAACATTTTATTTTAAAGCAAATTTTTGTTAAATATTAAAAACAATAAAATGGGTTACATTGCCTAAAAACACAGATCACACATGATCTTTTGCATAGAAATGAGAAAACGCTTATGTAACACACAAAGTAAGCCCCATTTTTCCTTATTAAAAGTATTATTATTATTATTACTTATGTTACTATTACTATTATTATTATTATTATTATTATTATTATTATTACTATTATTTTTATTATTATTATTATTATTATTATTATTATTATTATTATTATTATTATTATTATTATTAATTTTATTATTATTAAAAACTGATTATAACTTTTGTATAGTAAATGTTTTTATACCAGTTTTAAAATGAGTTATTAATTTTAGACAATTTGTTGCCTAAAAACACAGATCACAGATGATTTCTTGCATAGAAATGAGAAAACGCTCATATAACACACAAAATAAGCTTCATTTTTGCTTAGAAAACTAAGCTTACTTTTATTACTATTATTATTTTCATTATTATTATTATTAATATTATTATTATTATTACTATTATTATTATTATTATTATTATTATTATTATTATTATTATTATTATTGTTATTATTATTATTATTAAAAACTTATATTAAACAGACAGAAAACGTCGTATTCTGACACAAAAAAACGAATTACGTTATAGACTTGACGAGATCGGCGTATTTCGGACTCTTATAGGACTCTTATAGGGTCAAAAAGTATCAGTTTGGATTAAAACAAATTATTTTTGTTGAGTCTCAGTCTGAATTGTTTATCAGTTCAAACAAAAACGGCTTATTTTAGACGATCTTTTGCTTTGAACAAGAAAACTTACATCGAACAGACTAAAAACGTATTAATCTGGCATAAAAGAGCAATTTATGTATCACTTCGGATAAGGGCAGCTAATCCTATTCGTTTTATTGCTTAAAATAGACAAAATTGTTAATAAATCTAACAAAAACGCTGTATTCTAGCACAAAATTCTAATTACATTATAGTTTCGACGAGAATAGCTTATTTGGAATGATTCTATGCTTCCAAACGAGTAAATTTTTATTAAACAGATGCCAAACATCATGTTTTGTCCTATAAAGACATTTTATATTGCAGTTTGTATTAAAACAAAATATTTTCGTTGATTCTTTGTTAGAAGCAGCAAACCTAACATTAAAGAATCTGAAAACTTTGTATTCGGACACAAACCACCGAATTTTGTATCAGTTTAGACAAAAACGGTTGATTTTCGACAATATTTTGCTTTGAACAAGAAAACTTATATCAAACTGACTAAAAACGTCTTATTTTAGCACAAAACAAAAGATTTGCGTTATAGTCTTAACGAGAGCTGTTAATTTCAAACGGTTCTATGCTTTGAAACGAGTAAACTTTCACTGTACAGAGGAAAAACATCTTATTTCGCCTTTTAAAAACGATTCATGCCACAGTTTGGATAAAAACCAATTATTTTCGTTAATTCATTGTTACAAACATGAAACCTTACATCAAAGTAACTGAAAACCCCTTATTCAGGCACAGAAATTCGAATTACGTTTCAGTCTGGACAAAAACTGCTTACTTTAGACGATCCTTTGTATTGAATACAAAAACTTACATTAAAAAGATTAAAAACGTCTTATTCTGGCTGAAAACTGCAAATTATATATTACTCTAGATAAAAGCAATTTATCCTGATTACTCCTTTACTTAGAATAGAGTAAACTTGTATAAAACTTAATAAAAACTTTAAATTTCGTCTCAAAGTAATAATTTACGTTATAGTTTTGACCAGCACTGTTTATTTCAAACGATTTTATGATTCGAAACTAATGAACTTTTATGGGGCAGATGCAAAACCACATATTACAATATAAAGCGTTGTTTTAAAGCAAATTATTACCTTTTGCAACAAGAAATTTCACGTCAAAGAAACTGAAAACATCGTATCCATGCCCAAATATCGAATTACGTATCAGTTTAGGCAAATACAGCTTATTTTAAACGATTCCTTGCTATAAACAAGAAAAATTTTATCAAACATATTGAAAATGTCTTATTCTCGAAAATAAGAGCAAATTATGTATCAGTTTTAACAAAAGCGGATTACTCTGTTTGATTCTATGCTTAGAGTAGAGTAAACTACTATAAAACGTAATGAAAACTCTAAATTCAAGCTCAAAAGAACAAATTACGTTATAGTTTTGACAAAAAAAAAATTATTTCGGACGACTACATATTTCGAAGTAAGCAAACTTTAATTGAACAAGTGCAAAAGCTAATACTTTGCTTTGAAATAACGATTTATGTGGTAATATGGTATTTTGCATCTGTCCTATAAAAGTTTACTCGTTTCGCTCCATTGAATCATTCGAAATAAATTATTTTGACACAACAACGAAAATAATTTTTTTGTTTAAACTGTAACATGTCGTTTTTATAAAACGAACTAAGACGTTTGGCATCTGTTTAGTGAAAGTTTTCTCGTTTGGGGGCATAAAATCGTTTGAAATTAACAGTTCTGGTCAAAACTATAACGTAAATTATTTCTTTGAGACGAAATTTAAAGTTTTCATTAAGTTTTATACAAGTTTGCTCTATTCTAAGCAAAGGAGTAATCAGGATAAACTGCTTTTATCCAAAGTAATACATAATTTGCAGTTTTGAGCCAGAATTATTATTATTATTATTAACATAGATTCTTTGCTGAGGTTAACACCTTTATAGCAAAATATCAAGAAATACGGTTTCGTGTTAAATAAAACACCATTGAATAATGAAAAATGAAATACAATTTTAATCTACAGTTAAATTAGTTAATTAATAAAGGTTAATGTTAATTATTGTAATGTGTCATATTGATTCTTGAAGGAAGAAACAGTAACAGCTGCAACAACGTTATCAGGCAAGCCATTCCATATATCAAATGCACGATTTGTCAAATAATTCTTTCTAACGGTAGTCTTAAATGGTTCTTTTTTCAGCTTATAAGAATGACCTCTAAGTCTGTCATGATATTGAATTTGCAAGAAATTGCGTGTTACTCCAGGAAATAAACCATGAGTAAGCCGAAAAGTTTGAATTGCATCTGCCCTGTTTTGACGAGCACGTAGATCTGGTATTTTGAGTATTTCAAGACGTTGTTCATATGAAACTTGTCTTAAACAGTGTGTCCATCTAGTTACCAGGTGCTGAGTTCTTTCCAGCAAATCAATATCCTTTAACAAATAAGGTCTCCAGACTGGAATGGCAAATTCCAAATGCGGCCTTATGTAAGTGATGTACACCTTTGAAATAAAACTGACTGAAGGATTTGGAAAAATATGCTTTAGCAAATAAAACATTTTACGCGCTCGACCCACTGATGCTAGACATTGCTCTGACCATCCTAACTTATCATTTACAATGACCCCTAGATCTTTGGTTGAGGTTTTTACACTC
The DNA here is from genome assembly GCF_031307605.1 of Tribolium castaneum. Taxonomy (NCBI): domain Eukaryota; kingdom Metazoa; phylum Arthropoda; class Insecta; order Coleoptera; family Tenebrionidae; genus Tribolium; species Tribolium castaneum. The sequence continues at coordinate 846,301 of NW_026986630.1, forward strand.
AGGAGTGTGCCATTTATATGGTAAAGGTACTTTGGGTTGTTGTGGCCACACTGAAGTACACAGCATTTTGCAATATTTAGTGGTATTTGCCACTTCTCGCTCCATTGGAAGATTAAATTAAGTTGGTCTTGCAAGTCCGTGACAAGTGGGTTAGCAAATAACTTAATATCATCCGCATATGCTGAATAGCTGTCCAGTGAAAACAATAAATCTGCTGTATATAACAAGAATAAAATTGGTCCAAGAACTGATCCCTGTGGGACCCCACTTAATACTGGTTTAGAGTACGAAAATTTACCACAGACTTTTACACAATAGTTTCGATTTGATAGAAACGCTCGGATCCAATCAAGCAAATTTCCTGTTACACCATAGGACTCCAGTTTTGCTAACAAGAGATTGTGAGGGACTTTATCAAAGGCTTTACTAAAATCAAGGTAAATTATGTCTACAGGTTGGTTAGTGTCTAACATTTTTGTCCATAGATTTGTGCAGGATAGCAAGTTTGTGACAACTGACCTACCTGGTAAAAAGCCGTGCTGATGCTCAGGTATTAAATTATTTTTTCTCATGTAAGTTAATAGTTCCTTGACTATAACTTTTTCCATAATTTTACAGCATGTCGACGTGAGACTTACAGGTCTATAGTTAGCAGGATCAAGTTTATCTCCTGACTTGTACAAAGGCGTGATTGTTGCTTGCAACCACTCGTAGGGCAAAGTGCCTTGTAAGAATGATTTTGTCATCATTTTGGCAAGTGGGCCCGACAACGAAGCAGCACAAGTTCTCAGGAGTTTGGGAGGTATCTGATCCGGACCTGGAGCTGTATTTAATTTAATGGCACAGAGTTGGCTTTTTACCAGATCCGGAGTAAAATTAATATAAGACAACCCACTAAATGTACTTGTAGGCATAAATGACGGTATATTATTATTAATGTTTAAATTATAGGTAGCAGCAAAACTGTCCGCTAAAGTGTTTGCAGTTTCTGTATGATCGGAGCAGAGTAGACCTGAAGCATTTCGTACTAAAGGGACCGACACACGACTAGAGATAAATTTACGTACATGGGAATAAAATAGTTTTGGTTTATTTAATATAGAATTTTCATAATTACACCTGGCTATTTGTAAATCAGATTTTAGTTGGTTAGAAAATCTTTTATAAGCAGAAAAATTATCTTCAGTAGGCTTCCTTTTAAATTTTTTCCATAATTTAGCTTTGTATTTTATTTTGTCAAGCATGTGTTGATTTATCCACGGTTTATCTTTTCTCAGTCGGTTTGTAAACAGTCTGGAATTTGTTGTAATGCAAGTTTGTAAAATCGATTTAAAATGTTTCCATTGTTCTTCCGCATTTAGTGAATCTAAACCATTCCAGTCGTAAGTCAAGAGACTTTCGTCTATGCGAGTGTAGTCAACAATTGATGTTGTTTTAATTCTTGCATTTGGCTCTGAATATATCATAATTTGTAACTCAATTTCGATTTTTGAATGATCAGATGTACCTACAGGATTCGAAACGTTTAAAGACGATACAAGGTTAACGTCAGACAAAATTACCAAATCAAGTAATGAAGGACGTTGTTGGGATCTAAATCGTGTAGGTTCAGTGACTATTTGTGACAAATTATTCTCCAAGAGCAATTCAGAAAATTGTTTTTCGGTGATTGTTTGACCTGTTGTGTTTTTAGCAGACCAGTCTATACATGGAAAATTGAAATCTCCCATGATAATTAAGTTAGGATACTGATTAATAGTTGATTGTATGGTATTAAATAGATTTTTATCATTTTCGTGATTGTTAAAAGACGCTCCTGTTGGTGGTCTGTAAATACATGCTATAACAAAGGTTTGTTCATTTCCTTCAAATTTTAACCATAGAGAATCATAAGGTTTAACAGATATGCAAATTTGAGTAATTTTAAAAAATTTTGAAATTTTAATTTTATCTACATAAAAACACACACCGCCACCTTTTTGAGATAGGCGATCATCTCTGTAAATAGAGTAATTTTCAATGTGTACAGCATCATCAGAGATAGACGGATTAAGCCAAGTCTCCGTGAGTGCGATAATAGAAGGTCTAAATTCAGTTACTTCTAATAACAAATCATTAAATTTTGAAGATAAAGATGCGATATTCGTATACAGAAGAGCCATTGAACAAGGGTAAATATTTAGTTTTTTTGATGTGAAATAATTTTTGGTACGTGGTTAACGTATTTAATTGTCAAGTCCTTTTCGCCAACATCAAGTCTTCGCTTTAATTCATCACGCAAATTGTTTAAATGCTTTAGTTGACCCGGGGTTTTATCATCACTAATAGTAATGTGAGCAAATTGTGGGTGCTGCAGCAAAGACGATTTTTTCTTCAAGCATAGACGTGCCATTTGTTGAGTTTTAAATTGCAATTTTAATAAGCGAGGTTTATCACCGACGGTTTTTCCTACGCGAAAAACATTTTCCGGACCAATCACAAGTGATGGATCAATGACCTCGAGGACATCATTTACCACATCCACGTCTTGTTTATTAGCGACAGGTTTAACATTGTACATAATAACATTGCACGCACGAGCCGACCTGTTCACAGATTCGGCGATAATTTCTTCGCGGTTTATAGCTTGAGACGTATTGTTATTAATAATAAGAGATTCGAGTTTGCTAAGACGCTCATCAAATGATGTTTTTATGTCATTTACGAGTTTTTTAATTTCTGAAATTGCTGTGATAGTTACGTTGCATCTATTACAAAACAGTTTGATATTTGGAGAGCGAGACTGAGAAATAAAGGCGATTTCATTTTCGCTTATTTTGAGGCAACGACAGTGAATATTTAGCGAACAGCCGTCACACACCACGATAGGTGTATCACGACTTACGCTTTTAAAACAGTGGCAGCAATTAAATTCAGCCATTAAATTTAGTGATTTAAACTGAAATTAATGAAATTAATGTAGACAAAATTTGGACACCAGACGCTCACTCTGCGACAGAGCGATAAATACTAAATTTTCACTGCGCCGCGCCGCCGCGATACCAGCTGCTGCTGCTATAGAGGGGCGAGCGCTATCTTATACTGCCGCGATAAGATATAATTATGCGTATCTAATGACGGATATTAACGAATTAAACAAGAATAACTTACCGAAATCGCAAAAATAGTAATTTCCAGAGGAAACAACAACAACCACATACACCCAGATATCAAATTCAACAATCAACACCAAGAATCAACCACTGAAAATGAATCCCAAAGGCAAGAGCACGCAGAGACACGACTCACGACGCTCACTTATCTTCATTTTTAAGATAAGACGTTTTTAATCTTTTTAATGTAAGTTTTCGTGTTCAAAAGAAAGAATCGTCTAAAATAAGCAATTTGTGTCCAGACTGAAACGTAATTTGATTTTCTGGGCCTGAATAAGAGGTTTTCAGTTTCTTTGATGTAAGGTTTCTTGTTTGTAACAATGAATAAACGAAAATCATTGGTTTTAATCCAAACTGTGACATAAATCGTTTTTTAAAGGCGAAATCAAACGTTTTGCCTCTGTTCAGTGAAAGTATACTGGTTTCAAAGCATAGAATCGTTTGAAATTAACAGTTCTCGTCAAGACTATAACGCAAATCTTTAAAGTGATACAAAGAAATAATTTACGTAATAGTTTTGACCAGAACTGTTAATTTCAAACGATTTTATGCCCCCAAACGAGAAAACTTTCACTAAACAGATGCCAAACGTCTTAGTTCGTTTTATAAAAGCGACTTATGTTACAGTTTAAACAAAAACAAATTATTTGTGTTGTTGTTGTGTCAAAATAATTTATTTCTAATGATTTAATGGAGCGAAACGGGTAAACTTTTATAGGACAGATGCAAAATACCATATTACCACATAAATCATTATTTTAAAGCAAAGTATTAGCTTTTGCACATGTTCAATTAAAGTTTGCTTACTTCGAAGTATGTAATCGTCCGAAATATTTTTTTTTGTTAAAACTATAACGTAATTTGTTCTTTTGAGCTTGAATATAGAGTTTTCATTACGTTTTATAGTAGTTTACTCTACTCTAAGCATAGAATCAAACGGAGTAATCCGCTTTTGTTAAAACTGATACATAATTTGCTCTTATTTTCGAGAATAAGACGTTTTCAATATGCTTGATAAAATCTTTCTTGTTTATAGCAAGGAATCGTTTAAAATAAGCTGTATTTGCCTAAACTGATACGTAATTAGATATTTATGTATGGATACGAAGTTTTCAGTTTCTTTGACGTGAAATTTCTTGTTGCAAAAGGTAATACTTTGCTTTAAAACAACGCTTTATATGGTAATATGTGGTTTTGCATCTGCCCCATAAAAGTTCATTAGTTTCGAATCATAATTTCGTTTGAAATAAACAGTGCTGGTCAAAACTATAACGTAAATTATTTCTTTGAGACGAAATTTAAAGTTTTCATTAAGTTTTATACAAGTTTACTCTATTCTAAGTAAAGGAGTAATCAGGATAAATTGCTTTTATCTAGAGTAATATATAATTTGCAGTTTTCAGCCAGAATAAGACGTTTTTAATCTTTTTAATGTAAGTTTTCGTGTTCAAAACAAAGGATCGTCTAAAATAAGCAGTTTTTGTCCAGACTGAAACGTAATTCGAATTTCTGTGCCTAAATAAGGGGTTTTCAGTTTCTTTGATGTAAGGTTTCTTGTTTGTAACAATGAATTAACAAAAATAATTGGTTTTTATCCAAACTGTGGCATGAATCAGCTTTAAGACTATAACGCAAATCTTTTGTTTTGTGCTAAAATAAGACGTTTTTAGTCAGTTTGATATAAGCTTTCTTGTTCAAAGCAAAATATTGTCGAAAATCAACCGTTTTTGTCTAAACTGAAACAAAATTCGGTGGTTTGTGTCCGAATACAAAGTTTTCAGATTCTTTAATGTTAGGTTTGCTGCTTCTAACAAAGAATCAACGAAAATATTTTGTTTTAATACAAACTGCAATATAAAATGTCTTTATAGGACAAAACATGATGTTTGGCATCTGTTTATTAAAAATTTACTCGTTTGGAAGCATAGAATCATTCCAAATAAGCTATTCTCGTCGAAACTATAATGTAATTAGTATTTTGTGCTAGAATACAGCGTTTTTGTTAGATTTATTAACAATTTTGTCTATTTTAAGCAATGAAACGAATAGGATTAGCTGCCTTTATCCAAAGTGATACATAAATTTCTCTTTTATGCCAGATTAATACGTTTTTAGTCTGTTCGATGTAAGTTTTCTTGTTCAAAGCGAAAGATCGTCTAAAGTAAGCCGTTTTTGTTTGAACTGATGAACAATTCAGACTGAGAGTCAACAAAAATAATTTGTTTTAATCCAAACTGATAATTTTTGACCCTATAAGAGTCCTATAAGAGTCCGAGATACGCCGTTCTCGTCAAGTCTATAACGTAATTCGTTTTTTTGTGTCAGAATACGACGTTTTCTGTCTGTTTAATATAAGTTTTTAATAATAATAATAATAATAACAATAATAATAATAATAATAACAATAATAATAATAATAATAATAATAATAATAATAATAATAATAATAATAATAATAATAATAATAATAATAATAATAATAATAATAAAAATAATAGAAATAAAAGTAAGCTTAGTTTTCTAAGCAAAAATGAAGCTTATTTTGTGTGTTATATGAGCGCTTTCTCATTTCTATGCAAGAAATCATCTGTGATCTGTATTTTTAGGCAAGAAATTGTCTAAAATTAATAACTCATTTTAAAACTGGTATAAAAACATTTACTATACAAAAGTTAATAATAATAATAATAATAATAATAATAATAGTAATAATAATAATAATAGTAATAATAATAATAATAATAATAATAATAATAATAGTAATAAAAGAAATAATAATAATAGAAATAATAATAATAATAATAATAATACTTATAATAATGAATTTCTTTCTAAATTAAAGCTTAGTTTTTCTAAGCAAAAATGATGCTTATTTTGTGTGTTATATGAGCGTTTTCTCATTTCTATGCAAGAGATCATCTGTGAACTGTGTTTTTAGGCAAGAAATTGAATAAAATTAATAACTCATTTTAAAACTGGTATAAAAACATTTACTATACAAAAGTTAATAATAATAATAATAATAATAATAATAATAATAATAATAATAATAATAATAATAATAATAATAATAATAGTAATAGTAATAAAAGAAACAATAATAATAATAATAATAATAATAATAATAATAATAATAATAATAATGATAATAATACTTATAATAATAAATTTTTTTCTAAATTAAAGCTTAGTTTTTCTAAGCAAAAATGATGCTTATTTTGTGTTATCTGAGCGTTTTCTCATTTCTATGCAAGAGATCATCTGTGATCTGTGTTTTTAGGCAAGAAATTGTCTAAAATTAATAACTCATTTTAAAACTGGTATAAAAACATTTACTATACAAAAGTTATAATCGGTCTTTAATAATAATAATATTAATAATAATAATAATAATAATAATAATAATAATAATAGTAATAATAATAATAAAAATAATAGTAATAATAATAATAATAATAAAAATAAAAATAATAGTAGTAGTAAAAGTAAGCTTAGTTTTCTAAGCCAAAATGAAGCTTATTTTGTGTTATATGAGCGTTTTCTCATTTCTATGCAAATGATCATGTGTGATCTGTGTTTTAAGTTGTGTCAGAATACGACGTTTTCTGTCTGTTTAATATAAGTTTTTAATAATAATAATAATAATAATAATAATAATAATAATAATAATAATAATAATAATAATAATAATAATAATAATAATAATAATAATAACAATAATAATAATAATAATAATAACAATAATAATAATAATAATAATAATAATAGTAATAGTAACAAAAGTAATAATAATAATAATACTTTTAAAAAGGAAAAATGGAGCTTATTTTGTGTGTTACATGAGCGTTTTCTCATTTTTATGCAAAAGATCATGTGTGATCTGTGTTTTTAGGCAATCTAAGCCAATTTATAGTTTTTAATATTTAACAAAAATTTGCTTTAAAATAAGATGTTTGAAAAACCGAAATTAAACTAAATTAATTGTGTCTAACACTTTAGTAGAGGAAAAAGGAGGAGACATAAAAGTCACTAAAGTCTTAAAGTTGTCTTTAGTCGTCATATTAATAACAATAACATTTATAATAACAATACTAGTAGTACTAAATTTGCTTATATGCAAGCGCTTAATTAAGGTAACAGTTTTTTTGTTTTTTGCCTATATCTCGAAAACAGTTACTCCTATCAATTTTTACTTTTTCACCAAAATTAAAGGTGATAAAATTTCCTACAAAATAGTTATTTGCATTTTTCATGTAGAACTAACCATAAGCGAGATATAAGTTTGAAAATAATTATTAATTAAAAAAAAGTGTTTTAACAGAAAATGTTTTGTGATTTAAAATACACTTAATTTATTGGGTCCAATACTTTATTAGAAGAAAAAGGAGGTGACATAAAAGTCACTGAAGTCTTCAGAGTCGATTTTAAATGCTGCATTTTCGTCTTCGTCTCAAACATTGAAAACTGAATTACATTTTTGTTCAGTAACAGTTACAGTTTTCTTATTGGTTTTTTGCTTATATCTCGAAAACTGTTACTCCTATCAATTTTTATCTTTATTTCAAAATTAAAGCTGATAAAATTTTCTACAAAATCGTTATTTGCATTTTTCATGTAGAACCAACCATAAGCGAGTTATAGAGTTGGATATAAATAATCTTTAACAAAAATTTGCTTTAAAATAAAATGTTTGAAAAACCGATATTAAACTAAATTAATTGGGTCTAACACTTTAGTAGAGGAAAAAGGAGAAGACATAAAGTCACCAAAATCTTCAGAGTTGTTTTTAGTACTAAATTAGCTTATATGCAAGCGCTTTATTAAGTTAACAGTTTTTTGGTTTCTTGCTTATATCTCGAAAACAGTTACTACTATCAATTTTTATCTTTTTACTAAAATTAAAGCTGATAAAATTTCCTACAAAATAGTAATTTGCATTTTTCATGTAGGACTAACCATAAGCGAGATATAAGTTTGAAAATAACTAATATTTAAAAAAAAGTGTTTTAACAGAAAATGTCTTGGGATTTAAAATACACTTAATTTATTGGGTCCAATAGTTTATTAGAAGAAAAAGGAGGTGACATAAAAGTCACTGAAGTTTTCAGAGTCGATTTTAAATGCTGCATTTTCGTCTTCGTCTCAAACATTGAAAACTGAATTACATTTTTGTTCAGTAACAGTTACAGTTTTCTTATTGGTTTTTTGCTTATATCTCGAAAACTGTTACTCCTATCAATTTTTATCTTTATTTCAAAATTAAAGCTGATAAAATTTCCTACAAAATCGTTATTTGCATTTTTTATGTAGGACCAACCATAAGCGAGTTATAGAGTTGGATATAAATAATATTTAACAAAAATTTGCTTTAAAATAAAATGTTTGAAAAACTGAAATTAAACTAATTTAATTGGGTCTAACACTTTAGTAGAGGAAAAAGAAAAAGACATAAAAGTCACTAAAAGTTTCAGAGTCGTCTTTAGTCGTCATATTAATAACAATAACATTAATGATAATAATACTAATAGTACTAAATTTGCTTATATGCAAACGCTTAATTAAGGTAACAGTGTTTTGGTTTCTTGCTTATATCTCGAAAACAGTTACTCCTATCAATTTTTATCTTTATTTCAAAATTAAAGCTGATAAAATTTTCTACAAAATCGTTATTTGCATTTTTCATGTAGAACCAACCATAAGCGAGTTATAGAGTTGGATATAAATAATCTTTAACAAAAATTTGCTTTAAAATAAAATGTTTGAAAAACCGATATTAAACTAAATTAATTGGGTCTAACACTTTAGTAGAGGAAAAAGGAGAAGACATAAAGTCACCAAAATCTTCAGAGTTGTTTTTAGTACTAAATTAGCTTATATGCAAGCGCTTTATTAAGTTAACAGTTTTTTGGTTTCTTGCTTATATCTCGAAAACAGTTACTACTATCAATTTTTATCTTTTTACTAAAATTAAAGCTGATAAAATTTCCTACAAAATAGTAATTTGCATTTTTCATGTAGGACTAACCATAAGCGAGATATAAGTTTGAAAATAACTAATATTTAAAAAAAAGTGTTTTAACAGAAAATGTCTTGGGATTTAAAATACACTTAATTTATTGGGTCCAATAGTTTATTAGAAGAAAAAGGAGGTGACATAAAAGTCACTGAAGTTTTCAGAGTCGATTTTAAATGCTGCATTTTCGTCTTCGTCTCAAACATTGAAAACTGAATTACATTTTTGTTCAGTAACAGTTACAGTTTTCTTATTGGTTTTTTGCTTATATCTCGAAAACTGTTACTCCTATCAATTTTTATCTTTATTTCAAAATTAAAGCTGATAAAATTTCCTACAAAATCGTTATTTGCATTTTTTATGTAGGACCAACCATAAGCGAGTTATAGAGTTGGATATAAATAATATTTAACAAAAATTTGCTTTAAAATAAAATGTTTGAAAAACTGAAATTAAACTAATTTAATTGGGTCTAACACTTTAGTAGAGGAAAAAGAAAAAGACATAAAAGTCACTAAAAGTTTCAGAGTCGTCTTTAGTCGTCATATTAATAACAATAACATTAATGATAATAATACTAATAGTACTAAATTTGCTTATATGCAAACGCTTAATTAAGGTAACAGTGTTTTGGTTTCTTGCTTATATCTCGAAAACAGTTACTCCTATCAATTTTTATCTTTTACTAAAATTAAAGCTGATAAAATTTCCTACAAAATAGTAATTTGCATTTTTCATGTAGGACTAACCATAAGCGAGATATAAGTTTGAAAATAACTAATATTTAAAAAAAGTGCTTTAACAGAAAATGTCTTGTGATTTAAAATACACTTAATTTATTGGGTCCAATACTTTATTAGAAGAAAAAGGAGGTGACATAAAAGTCACTGAAGTCTTCAGAGTCGATTTTAAATGCTGCATTTTCGTCTTCGTCTCAAACATTGAAAACTGAATTACATATTTGTTCAGTAACAGTTACAGTTTTCTTATTGGTTTTTTGCTTATATCTTGAAAACTGTTACTCCTATCAATTTTTATCTTTCTTTCAAAATTAAAGCTGATAAAATTTCCTACAAAATCGTTATTAGCATTTTTCTTGTAGGACCAACCATAAGCGAGTTATAGAGTTGGATATAAATAATATTTAACAAAAATTTGCTTTAAAATAAAATGTTTGAAAAACTGAAATTAAACTAGTTTAATTGTGTCTACCACTTTAGTAGAGGAAAAAGAAAAAGACATAAAAGTCACTAAAGGTTTCAGAGTCGTCTTTAGTCGTCATATTAATAACAATAACATTAATAATAATAATATTAATAGTACTAAATTTGCTTATATGCAAACGCTTAATTAAGGTAACAGTGTTTTGGTTTCTTGCTTATATCTCGAAAACAGTTACTCCTATCAATTTTTATCTTATACTAAAATTAAAGCTGATAAAATTTTCTACAAAATAGTTATTTGCATTTTTCTTGTAGGACCAAGCATAAGCGAGTTATAGAGATGGATATAAATAATATTTAACAAAAATTTGCTTTAAAATAAAATGTTTGAAATACTGAAATTAAACTAAATTAATTGTGTCTAACACTTTAGTATAGGAAAAAGGAGAAGACATAAAAGTCACCAAAGTCTTTAGAGTCTTTTTTAGTCGTCATTTTAATAACAATAACATTAATAATAATAATAATACTAATAGTACTAAATTTGCTTATATGCAAGCGCTTTATTAAGGTAACAGTTTTTTGGTTTTTTGCTTATATCTCGAAAACAGTTACTCCTATTAATTTTTATTTTTTTACTAAAATTAAAGCTGATAAAATTTCCTACAAAATAGTTATTTGCATTTTTCTTGTAGGACCAAGCATAAGCGAGTTATAGAGATGGATATAAATAATATTTAACAAAAATTTGCTTTCAAATAAAATGTTTGAAATACTGAAATTAAACTAAATTAATTGTGTCTAACACTTTAGTAGAGGAAAAAGAAAAAGACATAAAAGTCACTAAAGGTTTCAGAGTCGTCTTTAGTCGTCATATTAATAACAATAACATTAATAATAATAATACTAATAGTACTAAATTTGCTTATATGCAAACGCTTAATTAAGGTAACTGTTTTGGTTTCTTGCTTATATCTCGAAAACAGTTACTCCTGTCAATTTTTATCTTTTTACTAAAATTAAAGCTGATAAAATTTCCTACAAAATAGTTATTTGCATTTTTTTTGTAAGACCAACCATAAGCGAGTTATAGAGTTGGATATAAATAATCTTCAACAAAAATTTGCTTTAAAATAAAATGTTTGAAAAACCGAAATTAAACTAAATTAATTGAGTCTAACACTTTAGTATAGGAAAAAGGAGAAGACATAAAAGTCACCAAAGTCTTTAGAGTCTTTTTTAGTCGTCATTTTAATAACAATAACATTAATAATAATAATACTAATAGTACTAAATTTGCTTATATGAAAGCGCTTTATTAAGGTAACAGTTTTTTGGTTTTTTGCTTATATCTCGAAAACAGTTACTCCTATCAATTTTTATCTTTTTACTAAAATTAAAGCTGATAAAATTTCCTACAAAATAGTTATTTGCATTTTTTTTGTAGGACCAAGCATAAGCGAGTTATAGAGATGGATATAAATAATATTTAACAAAAATTTGCTTTAAAATAAAATGTTTGAAATACTGAAATTAAACTAAATTAATTGTGTCTAACACTTTAGTAGAGGAAAAAGAAAAAGACATAAAAGTCACTAAAGGTTTTAGAGTCGTCTTTAGTCGTCATATTAATAACAATAACATTAATAATAATAATACTAATAGTACTAAATTTGCTTATATGCAAGCGCTTAATTAAGGTAACAGTTTCTTGCTTATATCTCGAAAACAGTTACTCCTATCAATTTTTATCTTTTTACTAAAATTAAAGCTTATAAAATTTCCTACAAAATAGTTATTTGCATTTTTTATGTAGAACTAACCATAAGCAAGATATAAGTTTGAAAATAATTAATATTTAAAGAAAAAGTTCTTTAACAGAAAATGTCTTGTGATTTAAAATACACTTAATTTAATGGGTCCAATACTTTATTAGAAGAAAAAGGAGGTGACATAAAAGTCACCAAAGTTTTCAGAGTTGTTTTTAGTACTAAATTTGCTTATATGTAAGCCCTTAATTAAGGTAACAGTTTTTTGGTTTCTTGCTTATATCTCGAAAACAGTTACTCCTATCAATTTTTATCTTTTCACTAAAATTAAAGCTGATAAAATTTCCTACAAAATAGTTATTTGCATTTTTTATGTAGGACTAACCATAAGCGAGATATAAGTTTGTAAATAATTAATATTTAAAAAAAAATTGCTTTAACAGAAAATGTCTTGTGATTTAAAATACACTTAATTTAATGGGTCCAATACTTTATTAGAAGAAAAAAATGGTGACATAATAGTCACTGAAGTTTTCAGAGTTGTTTTTAAATGCTGCATTTTCGTCTTAGTCTCAAATATTGAAAACTGAATTACATTTTTGATCAGTAACAGTTACAGTTTTCTTATTGGTTTTTTGCTTATATCTCGAAACCAGTTACTTCTATCAATTTTTACCTTTTTTTCAAAATTAAAGCTGATAAAATTTCCTACAAAATAGTTAATTGCATTTTTTTTGTAAGACCAACCATAAGCGAGTGATAGAGTTGGATATAGATAATCTTTAACAAAAATTTGCTTTAAAATAAAATGTTTGATAATCCGAAATTAAACTAAATTAATTAAGACTAACACATTAGTAGAGGAAAAAGGAGAAGACATAAAAGTCACCAAAGTCTTGAGAGTCGTTTTTAATCGTCATATTAATAACAATAACATTAATAATAATAATAATACTAATATTACTAAATTTGCTTATATGCAAGCGCTTAATTAAGGCAACAGTTTCTTGCTTATATCTCGAAAACAGTTACTCCTATCAATTTTTATCATTTTACAAAAATTAAAGCTGATAAAATTTCCTACAAAATAGTTATTTGCATTTTTTATGTAGGACTAACCATAAGCGAGATTTAAGTTTGAAAATAATTAATATTTAAAAAAAAAGTGTTTGACAGAAAATGTCGTGTGATTTATAATACACTTAATTTATTGGGTCCAATACTTTATTAGAAGAAAATGGAGGTGACATAAAAGTCACTAAAGTTTTAAGAGTCGTTTTTAAATGCTGCATTTTCGTCTTCGTCTCAAACAATGAAAACTGAATTACATTTTTGTTCAGTAACTGTAACAGTTTTCACTTTGGTTTTTTGCTTATATCTCGAAAACAATTACTCTTATCAATTTTTATCTTTCTTTCAAAATTAAAGCTGATAAAATTTCCTACAAAATAGTTATTTGCATTTTTTTTGTAAGACCAACCATAAGCGAGTTATAGTGTTGGATATAAATAATCATTAACAAAAATTTGCTTTAAAATAAAATGTTTGAAAAACCGAAATTAAACTAAATAATTTGAGTCTAACACTTTAGTATAGGAAAAAGGAGAAGACATAAAAGTCACCAAAGTTTTGAGAGTCGTTTTTAATCGTCATATTAATAACAATAACATTAATAATAATAATACTAATATTACTAAATTTGCTTATATGCAAGCGCTTAATTAAGATAACAGTTTCTTGCTTATATCTCGAAAACAGTTACTTCTATTAATTTTTATCTTTTTACTAAAATTAAAGCTGATAAAATTTCCTACAAAATAGCTATTTGCATTTTTTATGTAGAACTAACCATAAGCGAGATATAAGTTTGAAAATAATTAATATTTAAAGAAAAAGTGCTTTAACAGAAAATGTCTTGTGATTTAAAATACACTTAATTTAATGGGTTCAATACTTTATTAGAAGAAAAAGGAGGTGACATAAAAGTCACCAAAGTCTTCAGAGTGGTTTTTAGTACTAAATTTGCTTATATGTAAGCCCTTAATTAAGGTAACCGTTTTTTGGTTTCTTGCTTATATCTCAAAAACAGTTACTCCTATCAATTTTTATCTTTTCACTAAAATTAAAGCTGATAAAATTTTCTACAAAATACGTATTTGCATTTTTCATGTAGGACTAACCATAAGCGAGATATAAGTTTGAAAATAATTAATATTTAAAAAAAAAGTGTTTTAACAGAAAATGTCTTGGGATTTAAAATACACTTAATTTATTGGGTCTAATAGTTTATTAGAAGAAAAAGGAGGTGACATAAAAGTCACTGAAGTCTTCAGAGTCGATTTTAAATGCTGCATTTTCGTCTTCGTCTCAAACATTGAAAACTAAATTACATTTTTGTTCAGTAACAGTTACAGTTTTCTTATTGGTTTTTTGCTTATATCTCGAAAACTGTTACTCCTATCAATTTTTATCTTTATTTCAAAATTAAAGCTGATAAAATTTCCTACAAAATCGTTATTTGCATTTTTCTTGTAGGACCAACCATAAGCGAGTTATAGAGTTGGATATAAATAATATTTAACAAAAATTTGCTTTAAAATAAAATGTTTGAAAAACTGAAATTAAACTAATTTAATTGTGTCTAACACTTTAGTAGAGGAAAAAGAAAAAGACATAAAAGTCACTAAAGGTTTCAGAGTCGTCTTTAGTCGTCATATTAATAACAATAACATTAATGATAATAATACTAATAGTACTAAATTTGCTTATATGCAAACGCTTAATTAAGATAACAGTGTTTTGGTTTCTTGCTTATATCTCGAAAACAGTTACTCCTATAAATTTTTATCTTTTTACTAAAATTAAAGCTGATAAAATTTCCTACAAAATAGTTGTTTGCATTTCTTTGGTAAGACCAACCATAAGCGAGTTATAGAGTTGGATATAAATAATCTTCAACAAAAATTTGCTTTAAAATAAAATGTTTGAAAAACCGAAATTAAACTAAATTAATTGAGTCTAACTCTTTACTATAGGAAAAAGGAGAAGACATAAAAGTCACCAAAGTCTTCAGAGTCGTTTTTAGTCGACATTTTAATAACAATAACATTAATAATAATAATACTAATAGTACTAAATTTGCTTATATGCAAGCGCTTTATTAAGGTAACAGTTTTTTGGTTTCTTGCTTATATCTCGAAAACAGTTACTCCTATCAATTTTTATCTTTTTACTAAAATTAAAGCTGATAAAATTTCCTACAAAATAGTTATTTGCATTTTTCTTGTAGGACCAAGCATAAGCGAGTTATAGAGATGGATATAAATAATATTTAACAAGAATTTGCTTTAAAATAAAATGTTTGAAATACTGAAATTAAACTAAATTAATTGTGTCTAACACTTTAGTAGAGGAAAAAGAAGAAGACATAGAAGTCACTAAAGGTTTCAGAGTCGTCTTTAGTCGTCATATTATTAACAATAACATTAATAATAATAATACTATTAGTACTAAATTAGCTTATATGCAAACGCTTAATTAAGGTAACAGTTTTTTGGTTTCTTGCTTATATCTCGAAAACAGTTACTCCTATCAATTTTTATCTTTTTTTATTTTTATATCAAATTGTTGTTAAAGATTATTTATATTCAACTCTATAACTAGCTTATAGTTGGTCCTACAAAAAAATGCAAAAAACTATTTTGTAAAAAATTTTATCAGCTTTAATTTTGAAGGAAAGATAAAAATTGATAGGAGTAACTGTTTTCGAGATATAAGCAAAAAACCAAAGTGAAAACTGTAACAGTTACTAAACAAAGTGTAATTCAGTATTTAATGTTTGAGACGAAGACGAAAATGCAGCATTTACTGTCACCTCCTTTTTCTTCTAATTAAGTATTGGACCCAATAAATTAAGTGTATTTTAAATCACAAGACATTTTCTGTTAAAGCACATTTTTTTTAATTATTAATTATTTTCAAACTTATATCTTGCTTATGGTTAGTTCTACATGAAAAATGCAAATAACGATTTTGAAGGAAATTTTATCAGCTTTAATTTTGGTGAAAAGGTAAAAACTGATAGGAGTAACTGTTTTCGAGATATAAGCAAACAACAAAAAAACTGTTACCTTAATTAAGCGCTTGCATATAAGCAAATTTAGTACTAATAGTATTGTTATTATTAATGTTATTGTTATTAATATGACGACTAAAGACGATTCTGAAGACTTTAATGACTTTTATGTCTCCTCCTTTTTTCTCTACTAAAGTGTTAGACACAATTAATTTAGTTTAATTTCGGTTTGTCAAACATTTTATTTTAAAGCAATTTTTTGTTTAATATTATTTATATCCAACTCTATAACTTGCTTATGCTTGGTCCTACAAGAAAAATGTAAATAACTATTTTGGTGTTTTTGAGATATAAGCAAAAAACCAAAGTGAAAACTGTTACAGTTACTTAACAAAAATGTAATTCAGTTTTCAATGTTTGAGACGAAGACGAAAATGCACCATTTAAAAACGACTCTGAGGACTTCAGTGACTTTTATGTCACCTCCTTTTTCTTCTAATAAAGTATTGGACCCAATAAATTAAGTGTATTTTAAATCACAAGACATTTTCTGTTAAAGCACTTTTTTTTTAAATATTAATTATTTTCAAACTTATATCTCGCTTATGGTTAGTCCTACATAAAAAATGCAAATAAATATTTTGTAGGAAATTTTATCAGCTTTAATTTTAGTAAAAAGATAACAATTGATAGGAGTAACTGTTTTTGAGATATAAGCAAGAAACTGTTACCTTAATTAACCGCTTGCATATAAGCAAATTTAGTAATATTAGTATTATTATTATTAATGATATTGTTATTAATATGACGACTAAAAACGACTCTCAAGACTTTGGTGACTTTTATGTCTTCTCTTTTTTCCTCTACTAAAGTGTTAGTCTTAATTAATTTAGTTTAATTTCGGTTTTTCAAACATTTTATTTATTTTTATTTTTATAGGAGTAACTGTTTTCGAGATATAAGCAAAAAACCAATAAGAAAACTGTAACTGTTACTGAACAAAAATGTAATTCAGTTTTCAATGTTTGAGACGAAGACAAAAATGCAGCATTTAAAAACGACTCTGAAGACTTCAGTGACTTTTATGTTACCTCCTTTTTCTTCTAATAAAGTATTGGACCCAATAAATTAAGTGTATTTTAAATCACAAGACATTTTCTGTTAAAACACTTTTTTTTAATTATTAATTATTTTCAAACTTATATCTCGCTTATGATTAGTTCTACATGAAAAATGCAAATAACTATTTTGTAGGAAATTTTATCACCTTTAATTTTGGTGAAAAAGTAAAAATTGTTAGGAGTAACTGTTTTTGAGATATAAGCAAAAAACAAAAAAACTGTTACCTTAAGTAAGCGCTTGCATATAAGCAAATTTAGTACTACTAGTATTGTTATTATAAATGTTATTGTTATTAATATGACGACTAAAGACAACTCTAAGACTTTAGTGACTTTTATGTCTCCTCCTTTTTCCTCTACTAAAGTGTTAGACACAATTAATTTAGTTTAATTTTAGTTTTTCAAACATTTTATTTTAAAGCAAATTTTTGTTAAATATTAAATACTATAAAATGGGTTAGATTGCCTAAAAACACAGATCACACATGATCTTTTGCATAGAAATGAGAAAACGCTCATGTAACACACAAAATAAGCCCCATTTTTCCTTATTAAAAGTATTATTATTATTATTACTTATGTTACTATTACTATTATTATTATTATTATTATTATTATTATTATTATTATTACTATTATTTTTATTATTATTATTATTATTATTATTATTATTATTAATTTTATTATTATTAAAAACTGATTATAACTTTTGTATAGTAAATGTTTTTATACCAGTTTTAAAATGAGTTATTAATTTTAGACAATTTGTTGCCTAAAAACACAGATCACAGATGATTTCTTGCATAGAAATGAGAAAACGCTCATATAACACACAAAATAAGCTTCATTTTTGCTTAGAAAACTAAGCTTACTTTTATTACTATTATTATTTTCATTATTATTATTATTAATATTATTATTATTATTACTATTATTATTATTATTATTATTATTATTATTATTATTATTATTGTTATTATTATTATTATTAAAAACTTATATTAAACAGACAGAAAACGTCGTATTCTGACACAAAAAAACGAATTACGTTATAGACTTGACGAGATCGGCGTATTTCGGACTCTTATAGGACTCTTATAGGGTCAAAAAGTATCAGTTTGGATTAAAACAAATTATTTTTGTTGAGTCTCAGTCTGAATTGTTTATCAGTTCAAACAAAAACGGCTTATTTTAGACGATCTTTTGCTTTGAACAAGAAAACTTACATCGAACAGACTAAAAACGTATTAATCTGGCATAAAAGAGCAATTTATGTATCACTTCGGATAAAGGCAGCTAATCCTATTCGTTTTATTGCTTAAAATATACAAAATTGTTAATAAATCTAACAAAAACGCTGTATTCTAGCACAAAATACTAATTACATTATAGTTTCGACGAGAATAGCTTATTTGGAATGATTCTATGCTTCCAAACGAGTAAATTTTTATTAAACAGATGCCAAACATCATGTTTTGTCCTATAAAGACATTTTATATTGCAGTTTGTATTAAAACAAATTATTTTCGTTGATTCTTTGTTAGAAGCAGCAAACCTAACATTAAAGAATCTGAAAACTTTGTATTCGGACACAAACCACCGAATTTTGTATCAGTTTAGACAAAAACGGTTGATTTTCGACAATATTTTGCTTTGAACAAGAAAACTTATATCAAACTGACTAAAAACGTCTTATTTTAGCACAAAACAAAAGATTTGCGTTATAGTCTTAACGAGAGCTGTTAATTTCAAACGGTTCTATGCTTTGAAACGAGTAAACTTTCACTGTACAGAGGAAAAACATCTTATTTCGCCTTTTAAAAACGATTCATGCCACAGTTTGGATAAAAACCAATTATTTTCGTTAATTCATTGTTACAAACATGAAACCTTACATCAAAGTAACTGAAAACCCCTTATTCAGGCACAGAAATTCGAATTACGTTTCAGTCTGGACAAAAACTGCTTACTTTAGACGATCCTTTGTTTTGAATACAAAAACTTACATTAAAAAGATTAAAAACGTCTTATTCTGGCTGAAAACTGCAAATTATATATTACTCTAGATAAAAGCAATTTATCCTGATTACTCCTTTACTTAGAATAGAGTAAACTTGTATAAAACTTAATAAAAACTTTAAATTTCGTCTCAAAGAAATAATTTACGTTATAGTTTTGACCAGCACTGTTTATTTCAAACGATTTTATGATTCGAAACTAATGAACTTTTATGGGGCAGATGCAAAACCACATATTACAATATAAAGCGTTGTTTTAAAGCAAATTATTACCTTTTGCAACAAGAAATTTCACGTCAAAGAAACTGAAAACATCGTATCCATGCACAAATATCGAATTACGTATCAGTTTAGGCAAATACAGCTTATTTTAAACGATTCCTTGCTATAAACAAGAAAAATTTTATCAAACATATTGAAAATGTCTTATTCTCGAAAATAAGAGCAAATTATGTATCAGTTTTAACAAAAGCGGATTACTCTGTTTGATTCTATGCTTAGAGTAGAGTAAACTACTATAAAACGTAATGAAAACTCTAAATTCAAGCTCAAAAGAACAAATTACGTTATAGTTTTGACAAAAAAAAAATATTTCAGACGACTACATATTTCGAAGTAAGCAAACTTTAATTGAACAAGTGCAAAAGCTAATACTTTGCTTTGAAATAACGATTTATATGGTAATATGGTATTTTGCATCTGTCCTATAAAAGTTTACTCGTTTCGCTCCATTGAATCATTCGAAATAAATTATTTTGACACAACGAAAATAATTTTTTTGTTTAAACTGTAACATGTCGTTTTTATAAAACGAACTAAGACGTTTGGCATCTGTTTAGTGAAAGTTTTCTCGTTTGGGGGCATAAAATCGTTTGAAATTAACAGTTCTGGTCAAAACTATAACGTAAATTATTTCTTTGAGACGAAATTTAAAGTTTTCATTAAGTTTTATACAAGTTTGCTCTATTCTAAGCAAAGGAGTAATCAGGATAAACTGCTTTTATCCAAAGTAATACATAATTTGCAGTTTTGAGCCAGAATAAGACGTTTTTAATCTTTTTAATGTAAGTTTTCGTGTTCAAAAGAAAGAATCGTCTAAAATAAGCAATTTGTGTCCAGACTGAAACGTAATTTGATTTTCTGGGCCTGAATAAGAGGTTTTCAGTTTCTTTGATGTAAGGTTTCTTGTTTGTAACAATGAATAAACGAAAATCATTGGTTTTAATCCAAACTGTGACATAAATCGTTTTTTAAAGGCGAAATCAGACGTTTTGCCTCTGTTCAGTGAAAGTATACTGGTTTCAAAGCATAGAATCGTTTGAAATTAACAGTTCTCGTCAAGACTATAACGCAAATCTTTAAAGTGATACAAAGAAATAATTTACTTAATAGTTTTGACCAGAACTGTTAATTTCAAACGATTTTATGCCCCCAAACAAGAAAACTTTCACTAAACAGATGCCAAACGTCTTAGTTCGTTTTATAAGAGCGACTTATGTTACAGTTTAAACAAAAACAAATTATTTGTGTTGTTGTTGTGTCAAAATAATTTATTTCTAATGATTTAATGGAGCGAAACGGGTAAACTTTTATAGGACAGATGCAAAATACCATATTACCACATAAATCATTATTTTAAAGCAAAGTATTAGCTTTTGCTTTCAATTAAAGTTTGCTTACTTCGAAGTATGTAATCGTCCGAAATATTTTTTTTTTGTTAAAACTATAACGTAATTTGTTCTTTTGAGCTTGAATATAGAGTTTTCATTACGTTTTATAGTAGTTTACTCTACTCTAAACATAGAATCAAACGGAGTAATCCGCTTTTGTTAAAACTGATACATAATTTGCTCTTATTTTCGAGAATAAGACGTTTTCAATATGCTTGATAAAATTTTTCTTGTTTATAGCAAGGAATCGTTTAAAATAAGCTGTATTTGCCTAAACTGATACGTAATTAGATATTTATGTATGGATACGAAGTTTTCAGTTTCTTTGACGTGAAATTTCTTGTTGCAAAAGGTAATACTTTGCTTTAAAACAACGCTTTATATGGTAATATGTGGTTTTGCATCTGCCCCATAAAAGTTCATTAGTTTCGAATCATAATTTTGTTTGAAATAAACAGTGCTGGTCAAAACTATAACGTAAATTATTTCTTTGAGACGAAATTTAAAGTTTTCATTAAGTTTTATACAAGTTTACTCTATTCTAAGTAAAGGAGTAATCAGGATAAATTGCATTTATCTAGAGTAATATATAATTTGCAGTTTTCAGCCAGAATAAGACGTTTTTAATCTTTTTAATGTAAGTTTTCGTGTTCAAAACAAAGGATCGTCTAAAATAAGCAGTTTTTGTCCAGACTGAAACGTAATTCGAATTTCTGTGCCTAAATAAGGGGTTTTCAGTTTCTTTGATGTAAGGTTTCTTGTTTGTAACAATGAATTAACAAAAATAATTGGTTTTTATCCAAACTGTGGCATGAATCAGCTTTAAGACTATAACGCAAATCTTTTGTTTTGTGCTAAAATAAGACGTTTTTAGTCAGTTTGATATAAGCTTTCTTGTTCAAAGCAAAATATTGTCGAAAATCAACCGTTTTTGTCTAAACTGAAACAAAATTCGGTGGTTTGTGTCCGAATACAAAGTTTTCAGATTCTTTAATGTTAGGTTTGCTGCTTCTAACAAAGAATCAACGAAAATATTTTGTTTTAATACAAACTGCAATATAAAATGTCTTTATAGGACAAAACATGATGTTTGGCATCTGTTTATTAAAAATTTACTCGTTTGGAAGCATAGAATCATTCCAAATTAGCTATTCTCGTCGAAACTATAATGTAATTAGTATTTTGTGCTAGAATACAGCGTTTTTGTTAGATTTATTAACAATTTTGTCTATTTTAAGCAATGAAACGAATAGGATTAGCTGCCTTTATCCAAAGTGATACATAAATTGCTCTTTTATGCCAGATTAATACGTTTTTAGTCTGTTCGATGTAAGTTTTCTTGTTCAAAGCAAAAGATCGTCTAAAGTAAGCCGTTTTTGTTTGAACTGATGAACAATTCAGACTGAGAGTCAACAAAAATAATTTGTTTTAATCCAAACTGATAATTTTTGACCCTATAAGAGTCCTATAAGAGTCCGAGATACGCCGTTCTCGTCAAGTCTATAACGTAATTCGTTTTTTTGTGTCAGAATACGACGTTTTCTGTCTGTTTAATATAAGTTTTTAATAATAATAATAATAATAATAATAATAATAATAATAATAATAATAATAATAATAATAATAATAATAATAATAATAATAATAATAATAATAATAATAATAATAATAATAATAATAATAATAATAATAATAAAAATAATAATAGAAATAAAAGTAAGCTTAGTTTTATAAGCAAAAATGAAGCTTATTTTGTGTGTTATATGAGCGCTTTCTCATTTCTATGCAAGAAATCATCTGTGATCTGTATTTTTAGGCAAGAAATTGTCTAAAATTAATAACTCATTTTAAAACTGGTATAAAAACATTTACTATACAAAAGTTAATAATAATAATAATAATAATAATAGTAATAATAATAATAATAATAGTAATAATAATAATAATAATAATAATAGTAATAAAAGAAATAATAATAATAATAATAATAATAATAATAATAATAATAATAATAATACTTATAATAATGAATTTCTTTTTAAATTAAAGCTTAGTTTTTCTAAGCAAAAATGATGCTTATTTTGTGTGTTATATGAGCGTTTTCTCATTTCTATGCAAGAGATCATCTGTGATCTGTGTTTTTAGGCAAGAAATTGAATAAAATTAATAACTCATTTTAAAACTGGTATAAAAACATTTACTATACCAAAGTTAATAATAATAATAATAATAATAATAATAATAATAATAATAATAGTAATAAAAGAAACAATAATAATAATAATAATAATAATAATAATAATAATAATAATAATAATAATGATAATAATACTTATAATAATAAATTTCTTTCTAAATTAAAGCTTAGTTTTTCTAAGCAAAAATGATGCTTATTTTGTGTTATCTGAGCGTTTTCTCATTTCTATGCAAGAGATCATCTGTGATCTGTGTTTTTAGGCAAGAAATTGTCTAAAATTAATAACTCATTTTAAAACTGGTATAAAAACATTTACTATACAAAAGTTATAATCGGTCTTTAATAATAATAATATTAATAATAATAATAATAATAATAATAATAAAAATAATAATAATAATAATAATAATAGTAATAATAATAATAAAAATAATAGTAATAATAATAATAATAATAAAAATAAAAATAATAGTAGTAGTAAAAGTAAGCTTAGTTTGTGTTATATGAGCGTTTTCTCATTTCTATGCAAAAGATCATGTGTGATCTGTGTTTTAAGTTGTGTCAGAATACGACGTTTTCTGTCTGTTTAATATAAGTTTTTAATAATAATAATAATAATAATAATAATAATAATAATAATAATAATAATAATAATAATAATAATAACAATAATAATAATAATAATAATAATAATAATAATAATAGTAATAGTAACAAAAGTAATAATAATAATAATACTTTTAAAAAGGAAAAATGGAGCTTATTTTGTGTGTTACATGAGCGTTTTCTCATTTTTATGCAAAAGATCATGTGTGATCTGTGTTTTTAGGCAATCTAAGCCAATTTATAGTTTTTAATATTTAACAAAAATTTGCTTTAAAATAAAATGTTTGAAAAACCGAAATTAAACTAAATTAATTGTGTCTAACACTTTAGTAGAGGAAAAAGGAGGAGACATAAAAGTCACTAAAGTCTTAAAGTTGTCTTTAGTCGTCATATTAATAACAATAACATTTATAATAACAATACTAGTAGTACTAAATTTGCTTATATGCAAGCGCTTAATTAAGGTAACAGTTTTTTTGTTTTTTGCCTATATCTCGAAAACAGTTACTCCTATCAATTTTTACTTTTTCACCAAAATTAAAGGTGATAAAATTTCCTACAAAATAGTTATTTGCATTTTTCATGTAGAACTAACCATAAGCGAGATATAAGTTTGAAAATAATTATTAATTAAAAAAAGTGTTTTAACAGAAAATGTCTTGTGATTTAAAATACACTTAATTTGTTGGGTCCAATACTTTATTAGAAGAAAAAGGAGGTGACATAAAAGTCACTGAAGTCTTCAGAGTCGTTTTTAAATGCTGCATTTTTGACTTCGTCTCAAACATTGAAAACTGAATTACATTTTTGTTCAGTAACAGTTACAGTTTTCTTATTGGTTTTTTACTTATATCTCGAAAACAGTTACTCCTATCAAATTTTATCTTTCTTTCAAAATTAAAGCTGATAAAATTTCCAACAAAATAGTTATTTACATTTTTCTTGTAGGACCAAGCATAAACGAGTTATAGAGTTGGATATAAATAATATTTAACAAAAATTTGCTTTAAAATAAAATGCTTGAAAAACCGGAATTAAACTAAATTAATTGTGTCTAACACTTTAGTAGAGGAAAAAGAAAAAGACATAAAAGTCACTAAAGGTTTCAGAGTTGTCTTTAGTCGTCATATTAATAACAATAACATTAATAATAATAATACTAATAGTACTAAATTTGCTTATATGCAAACGCTTAATTAACGTAACATTTTTTTGGTTTCTTGCTTATATCTCGAAAACAGTTACTCCTATCAATTTTTATCTTTTTTTCAAAATTAAAGCTGATAAAATTTCCTACAAAATAGTTATTTGCATTTTTTTGTAAGACCAACCATAAGCGAGTTATAGAGTTGGATATAAATAATATTTAACAAAAATTTGCTTTAAAATAAAATGTTTGAAAAACCGAAATTAAACTAAATTAATTGAGTCTAACACTTTAGTAGAGGAAAAAGAAAAAGACATAAAAGTCACTAAAGGTTTCAGAGTTGTCTTTAGTTGTCATATTAATAACAATAACATTAATAATAATAATACTAATAGTACTAAATTTGCTTATATGCAAACGCTTAATTAAGGTAACAGTGTTTTGGTTTCTTGCTTATATCTCAAAAACAGTTACTCCTATCAATTTTTATCTTTTTACTAAAATTCAAGCTGATAAAATTTCCTACAAAATAGTTATTTGCATTTTTCATGTAGGACTAACCATAAGCGAGATATATGATTGAAAATAATTAATATTTAAAAAAAAAAGTGCTTTAACAGAAAATGTCTTGTGATTTAAAATACACTTAATTTATTGGGTCCAATACTTTACTAGAAGAAAAAGGAAGTGAAATAAAAGTCACTGAAGTCTTCAAAGTCGTTTTTAAATGCTGCAGTTTCGTCTTCGTCTCAAACACTGAAAACTGAATTACATTTTTGTTCAGTAACAGTCACAGTTTTCTTATTGGTTTTTTGCTTATATCTCGAAAACAGTTACTCCTATCAATTTTTATCTTTCTGTCAAAATTAAAGCTGATAAAATTTCCTACAAAATAGTTATTTGCATTTTTCTTGTAGGACCAACCATAAGCGAGTTATAGAGTTGGATATAAATAATATTTAACAAAAATTTGCTTTAAAATAAAATGTTTGAAAAACTGAAATTAAACTAATTTAATTGTGTCTAACACTTTAGTAGAGGAAAAAGAAGAAGACATAAAAGTCACTAAAGGTTTCAAAGTTGTCTTTAATCGTCATATTAATAACAATAACATTAATAATAATAATACTAATAGTACTAAATTTGCTTATATGCAAACGCTTAATTAAGGTAACAGTGTTTTGGTTTCTTGCTCATATCTCGAAAACAGTTACTCCTATCAATTTTTGTCTTTTCACTAAAATTCAAGCTGATAAAATTTCCTACAAAATAGTTATTTGCATTTTTTATGTAGGACTAACCATAAGCGAGATATAAGATTGAAAATAATTAATATTTAAAAAAGAAGTGCTTTAACAGAAAATGTCTTGTGATTTAAAATACACTTAATTTATTAGGTCCAATACTTTATTAAAAAAAAAAGGGGGTGACATATAAGTCACTGAAGTCTTCAGACTCGATTTTAAATGCTGCATTTTCGTCTTCGTCTCAAACATTGAAAACTGAATTACATTTTTGTTCTGAAACGGTAACAGTTTTTACTTTGGTTTTTTGCTTATATCTCGAAAACAGTTACTCCTATCAATTTTTATCTTTCTTTCAAAATTAAAGCTGATAACATTTCCTACAAAATAGTTATTTGCATTTTTCTTGTAAGACCAACCATAAGCGAGTTATAAAGTTGGATATAAATAATATTTAACAAAAACTTGCTTAAAAATAAAATGTTTGAAATACTGAAATTAAACTAAATTAATTGTGTCTAACACTTTAGTAGAGAAAAAAGAAAAAGACATAAAAGTCACCAAAGTCTTCAGAATCGTTTTTAGTCGTCATATTAATAACAATAACATTAATAATAATAATACTAATGGTACTAAATCTGCTTATATGCAAGCGCTTTATTAAGGTAACAGTTTTTTGGCTTCTTGCTTATATCTCGAAAACAGTTACTCCTATGAATTTTTGTCTTTCTTTCAAAATTAAAGCTGATAAAATATTCTACAAAATAGTTATTTGCATTTTTCTTGTAGGACCAACCATAAGCGAGTTATAGAGTTGGATATAAATAATATTTAACAAAAATTTGCTTTAAAATAAAATGTTTGAAAAACGGAAATTAAACTAATTTAACTGTGTCTAACACTTTAGTAGGGAAAAAAGGAAAAGACATAAAAGTCACTAAAGGTTTCAGAGTTGTCTTTAGTTGTCATATTAATAACAATAACATTAATAATAATAATACTAATAGTACTAAATTTGCTTATATGCAAACGCTTAATTAAGGTAACAGTTTTTTGGTTTCTTGCTTATATCTCGAAAACAGTTACTCCTATCAATTTTTATCTTTTTACTAAAATTCAAGCTGATAAAATTTCCTACAAAATAGTTATTTGCATTTTTCATGTAGGACTAACCATAAGCGAGATATATGATTGAAAATAATTAATATTTAAAAAAGAAGTGCTTTAACAGAAAATGTCTTGTGATTTAAAATACACTTAATTTATTGGGTCCAATACTTTATTAGAAGAAAAAGGAAGTGACATAAAAGTCACTGAAGTCTTCAGAGTCGTTTTTAAATGCTGCAGTTTCGTCTTCGTCTCAAACATTGAAAACTGAATTACATTTTTGTTCAGTAACAGTCACAGTTTTCTTATTGGTTTTTTGCTTATATCTCGAAAACAGTTACTCCTATCAATTTTTATCTTTCTGTCAAAATTAAAGCTGATAAAATTTCCTACAAAATAGTTATTTGCATTTTTCTTGTAGGACCAACCATAAGCGAGTTATAGAGTTGGATATAAATAATATTTAACAAAAATTTGCTTTAAAATAAAATGTTTGAAAAACTGAAATTAAACTAATTTAATTGTGTCTAACACTTTAGTAGAGGAAAAAGAAGAAGACATAAAAGTCACTAAAGGTTTCAAAGTTGTCTTTAATCGTCATATTAATAACAATAACATTAATAATAATAATACTAATAGTACTAAATTTGCTTATATGCAAACGCTTAATTAAGGTAACAGTGTTTTGGTTTCTTGCTCATATCTCGAAAACAGTTACTCCTATCAATTTTTATCTTTTTACTAAAATTCAAGCTGATAAAATTTCCTACAAAATAGTTATTTGCATTTTTTATGTAGGACTAACTATAAGCGAGATATAAGATTGAAAATAATTAATATTTAAAAAAGAAGTGCTTTAACAGAAAATGTCTTGTGATTTAAAATACACTTAATTTATTAGGTCCAATACTTTATTAGAAGAAAAAGGAAGTGACATAAAAGTCACTGAAGTCTTCAGAGTCGTTTTTAAATGCTGCAGTTTCGTCTTCGTCTCAAACATTGAAAACCGAATTACATTTTTGTTCAGTAACAGTCACAGTTTTCTTATTGGTTTTTTGCTTATATCTCGAAAACAGTTACTTCTATCAATTTTTATCTTTCTTTCAAAATTAAAGCTGATAAAATTTCCTACAAAATAGTTATTTGCATTTTTCTTGTAAGACCAACCATAAGCGAGTTATAAAGTTGGATATAAATAATATTTAACAAAAACTTGCTTAAAAATAAAATGTTTGAAATACTAAAATTAAACTAAATTAATTGTGTCTAACACTTTAGTAGAGAAAAAAGAAAAAGACATAAAAGTCACCAAAGTCTTCAGAATCGTTTTTAGTCGTCATATTAATAACAATAACATTAATAATAATAATACTAATAGTACTAAATCTGCTTATATGCAAGCGCTTTATTAAGGTAACAGTTTTTTATGTTTTCTTGCTTATATCTCGAAAACAGTTACTCCTATGAATTTTTGTCTTTCTTTCAAAATTAAAGCTGATAAAATATTCTACAAAATAGTTATTTGCATTTTTCTTGTAGGACCAACCATAAGCGAGTATAGAGTTGGATATAAATAATATTTAACAAAAATTTGCTTTAAAATAAAATGTTTGAAAAACTGAAATTAAACTAATTTAACTGTGTCTAACACTTTAGTAGAGAAAAAAGGAAAAGACATAAAAGTCACTAAAGGTTTCAGAGTTGTCTTTAGTTGTCATATTAATAACAATAACATTAATAATAATAATACTAATAGTACTAAATTTGCTTATATGCAAACGCTTAATTAAGGTAACAGTGTTTTGGTTTCTTGCTTATATCTCGAAAACAGTTACTCCTATCAATTTTTATCTTTTTACTAAAATTCAAGCTGATAAAATTTCCTACAAAATAGTTATTTGCATTTTTCATGTAGGACTAAACATAAGCGAGATATATGATTGAAAATAATTAATATTTAAAAAAAAGTGCTTTAACAGAAAATGTCTTGTGATTTAAAATACACTTAATTTATTGGGTCCAATACTTTATTAGAAGAAAAAGGAAGTGACATAAAAATCACTGAAGTTTTCAGAGTCGTTTTTAAATGCTGCAGTTTCGTCTTCGTCTCAAACATTGAAAACCGAATTACATTTTTGTTCAGTAACAGTCACAGTTTTCTTATTGGTTTTTTGCTTATATCTCGAAAACAGTTACTCCTATCAATTTTTATCTTTTTTTCAAAATTAAAGCTGATAAAATTTCCTACAAAATAGTT
Organism: Tribolium castaneum; assembly: GCF_031307605.1. Classification (NCBI taxonomy): domain Eukaryota; kingdom Metazoa; phylum Arthropoda; class Insecta; order Coleoptera; family Tenebrionidae; genus Tribolium; species Tribolium castaneum. The sequence continues at coordinate 875,840 of NW_026986630.1, forward strand.
ATGTGCATTTTTCTTGTAGGACCAATCATAAGCGAGTTATAGAGTTGGATATAAATAATATTTAACAAAAATTTGCTTTAAAATAAAATGTTTGAAAAACTGAAGTTAAACTAATTTAATTGTGTCTAACACTTTAGTAGAGGAAAAAGAAGAAGACAAGAAAGACAAAAATTCATAGGAGTAACTGTTTTCGAGATATAAGCAAGAAACCAAAAAACTGTTACCTTAATAAAGCGCTTGCATATAAGCAGATTTAGTACTATTAGTATTATTATTATTAATGTTATTGTTATTAATATGACGACTAAAAACGATTTTGAAGACTTTGGTGACTTTTATGTCTTTTTCTTTTTTCTCTACTAAAGTGTTAGACACAATTAATTTAGTTTAATTTCAGTATTTCAAACATTTTATTTTTAAGCAAGTTTTTGTTAAATATTATTTATATCCAACTTTATAACTCGCTTATGGTTGGTCCTACAAGAAAAATGCAAATAACTATTTTGTAGAAAATGTTATCAGCTTTAATTTTGAAAGAAAGATAAAAATTGATAGGAGTAACTGTTTTCGAGATATAAGCAAAAAACCAAAGTAAAAACTGTTACCGTTTCAGAACAAAAATGTAATTCAGTATTCAATGTTTGAGACGAAGACGAAAATGCAGCATTTAAAATCGACTCTGAAGACTTCAGTGACTTATATGTCACTCCCTTTTTTTTTCTAATAAAGTATTGGACCTAATAAATTAAGTGTATTTTAAATCACAAGACATTTTTTGTTAAAGCACTTCTTTTTTAAATATTAAATATTTTCAATCTTATATCTCGCTTATGGTTAGTCCTACATAAAAAATGCAAATAATTATTTTGTAGGAAATTTTATCAGCTTGAATTTTAGTAAAAAGATAAAAGTTGATAGGAGTAACTGTTTTCGAGATATGAGCAAGAAACCAAAACACTGTTACCTTAATTAAGCGTTTGCATATAAGCAAATTTAGTACTATTATTATTATTATTATTAATGTTATTGTTATTAATATGACGATTAAAGACAACTTTGAAACCTTTAGTGACTTTTATGTCTTCTTCTTTTTCCTCTACTAAAGTGTTAAACACAATTAAATTAGTTTAATTTCAGTTTTTCAAACATTTTATTTTAAAGCAAATTTTTGTTAAATATTATTTATATCCAACTCTATAACTCGCTTATGGTTGGTCCTACAAGAAAAATGCAAATAAATATTTTGTAGGAAATTTTATCAGCTTTAATTTTGACAAAAAGATAAAAATTGATAGGAGTAACTGTTTTCGAGATATAAGCAAAAAACCAATAAGAAAACTGTGACTGTTACTGAACAAAAATGTAATTCAGTTTTCAATGTTTGAGACGAAGACGAAACTGCAGCATTTAAAAACGACTCTGAAGACTTCAGTGACTTTTATGTCACTTCCTTTTTCTTCTAATAAAGTATTGGACCCAATAAATTAAGTGTATTTTAAATCACAAGACATTTTCTGTTAAAGCACTTTTTTTTAAAATATTAATTATTTTCAATCATATATCTCGCTTATGGTTAGCCCTACATGAAAAATGCAAATAACTATTTTATAGGAAATTTTATCAGCTTGAATTTTAGTAAAAAGATAAAAATTGATAGGAGTAACTGTTTTCGAGATATAAGCAAGAAACCAAAACACTGTTACCTTAATTAAGCGTTTGCATATAAGCAAATTTAGTACTATTAGTATTATTATTATTAATGTTATTGTTATTAATATGACAACTAAAGACAACTCTGAAACCTTTAGTGACTTTTATGTCTTTTCCTTTTTCCTCTACTAAAGTGTTAGACACAATTAAATTAGTTTAATTTCAGTTTTTCAAACATTTTATTTTAAAGCAAATTTTTGTTAAAAAGTATTTATATCCAACTCTATAACTCGCTTATGGTTGGTCCTACAAGAAAAATGCAAATAACTATTTTGTAGGAAATTTTATCAGCTTTAATTTTGAAAAAAAGACAAAAATTTATAGGAGTAACTGTTTTCGAGATATAAGCAAGAAACCAAAAAACTGTTACCTTAATAAAGCGCTTGCATATAAGCAGATTTAGTACTATTAGTAATATTATTATTAATGTTATTGTTATTAATATGACGACTAAAAACGATTCTGAAGACTTTGGTGACTTTTATGTCTTTTTCTTTTTTCTCTATTAAAGTGTTAGACACAATTAATTTAGTTTAATTTCAGTATTTCAAACATTTTATTTTTAAGCAAGTTTTTGTTAAATATTATTTATATCCAACTTTATAACTCGCTTATGGTTGGTCCCACAAGAAAAATGCAAATAACTATTTTGTAGGAAATGTTATCAGCTTTAATTTTGAAAGAAAGATAAAAATTGATAGGAGTAACTGTTTTCGAGATATGAGCAAGAAACCAAAACACTGTTACCTTAATTAAGCGTTTGCATATAAGCAATTTTAGTACTATTAGTATTATTATTATTAATGTTATTGTTATTAATATGACGATTAAAGACAACTTTGAAACCTTTAGTGACTTTTATGTCTTCTTCTTTTTCCTCTACTAAAGTGTTAGACACAATTAAATTAGTTTAATTTCAGTTTTTCAAACATTTTATTTTAAAGCAAATTTTTGTTAAATATTATTTATATCCAACTCTATAACTCGCTTATGGTTGGTCCTACAAGAAAAATGCAAATATTTATTTTGTAGGAAATTTTATCAGCTTTAATTTTGACAGAAAGGTAAAAATTGATAGGAGTAACTGTTTTCGAGATATGAGCAAGAAACCAAAACACTGTTACCTTAATTAAGCGTTTGCATATAAGCAAATTTAGTACTATTAGTATTATTATTATTAATGTTATTGTTATTAATATGACGATTAAAGACAACTTTGAAACCTTTAGTGACTTTTATGTCTTCTTCTTTTTTCTCTACTAAAGTGTTAGACACAATTAAATTAGTTTAATTTCAGTTTTTCAAACATTTTATTTTAAAGCAAATTTTTGTTAAATATTATTTATATCCAACTCTATAACTCGCTTATGGTTGGTCCTACAAGAAAAATGCAAATAAATATTTTGTAGGAAATTTTATCAGCTTTAATTTTGACAGAAAGATAAAAACTGATAGGAGTAACTGTTTTCGAGATATAAGCAAAAAACCAATAAGAAAACTGTGACTGTTACTGAACAAAAATGTAATTCAGTTTTCAATGTTTGAGACGAAGACGAAACTGCAGCATTTAAAAACGACTCTGAAGACTTCAGTGACTTTTATGTCACTTCCTTTTTCTTCTAATAAAGTATTGGACCCAATAAATTAAGTGTATTTTAATTCACAAGACATTTTTTGTTAAAGCACTTCTTTTTTAAATATTAATTATTTTCAATCTTATATCTCGCTTATGGTTAGTCCTACATAAAAAATGCAAATAATTATTTTGTAGGAAATTTTATCAGCTTGAATTTTAGTAAAAAGATAAAAGTTGATAGGAGTAACTGTTTTCGAGATATGAGCAAGAAACCAAAACACTGTTACCTTAATTAAGCGTTTGCATATAAGCAAATTTAGTACTATTAGTATTATTATTATTAATGTTATTGTTATTAATATGACGATTAAAGACAACTTTGAAACCTTTAGTGACTTTTATGTCTTCTTCTTTTTCCTCTACTAAAGTGTTAGACACAATTAAATTAGTTTAATTTCAGTTTTTCAAACATTTTATTTTAAAGCAAATTTTTGTTAAATATTATTTATATCCAACTCTATAACTCGCTTATGGTTGGTCCTACAAGAAAAATGCAAATAAATATTTTGTAGGAAATTTTATCAGCTTTAATTTTGACAGAAAGATAAAAATTGATAGGAGTAACTGTTTTCGAGATATAAGCAAAAAACCAATAAGAAAACTGTGACTGTTACTGAACAAAAATGTAATTCAGTTTTTAATGTTTGAGACGAAGACGAAACTGCAGCATTTAAAAACGACTCTGAAGACTTCAGTGACTTATATGTCACTTCCTTTTTTTTCTAATAAAGTATTGGACCTAATAAATTAAGTGTATTTTAAATCACAAGACATTTTTTGTTAAAGCACTTCTTTTTTAAATATTAATTATTTTCAATCTTATATCTCGCTTATGGTTAGTCCTACATAAAAATTGCAAATAATTATTTTGTAGGAAATTTTATCAGCTTGAATTTTAGTAAAAAGATAAAAGTTGATAGGAGTAACTGTTTTCAAGATATGAGCAAGAAACCAAAACACTGTTACCTTAATTAAGCGTTTGCATATAAGCAAATTTAGTACTATTAGTATTATTATTATTAATGTTATTGTTATTAATATGACGATTAAAGACAACTTTGAAACCTTTAGTGACTTTTATGTCTTCTTCTTTTTCCTCTACTAAAGTGTTAGACACAATTAAATTAGTTTAATTTCAGTTTTTCAAACATTTTATTTTAAAGCAAATTTTTGTTAAATATTATTTATATCCAACTCTATAACTCGCTTATGGTTGGTCCTACAAGAAAAATGCAAATAAATATTTTGTAGGAAATTTTATCAGCTTTAATTTTGACAGAAAGATAAAAATTGATAGGAGTAACTGTTTTCGAGATATAAGCAAAAAACCAATAAGAAAACTGTGACTGTTACTGAACAAAAATGTAATTCAGTTTTCAATGTTTGAGACGAAGACGAAACTGCAGCATTTAAAAACGACTCTGAAGACTTCAGTGACTTTTATGTCACTTCCTTTTTCTTCTAATAAAGTATTGGACCCAATAAATTAAGTGTATTTTAAATCACAAGACATTTTCTGTTAAAGCACTTTTTTTTTAAATATTAATTATTTTCAATCATATATCTCGCTTATGGTTAGCCCTACATGAAAAATGCAAATAACTATTTTATAGGAAATTTTATCAGCTTGAATTTTAGTAAAAAGATAAAAATTGATAGGAGTAACTGTTTTCGAGATATAAGCAAGAAACCAAAACACTGTTACCTTAATTAAGCGTTTGCATATAAGCAAATTTAGTACTATTAGTATTATTATTATTAATGTTATTGTTATTAATATGACAACTAAAGACAACTCTGAAACCTTTAGTGACTTTTATGTCTTTTCCTTTTTCCTCTACTAAAGTGTTAGACACAATTAAATTAGTTTAATTTCAGTTTTTCAAACATTTTATTTTAAAGCAAATTTTTGTTAAAAAGTATTTATATCCAACTCTATAACTCGCTTATGGTTGGTCCTACAAGAAAAATGCAAATAACTATTTTGTAGGAAATTTTATCAGCTTTAATTTTGAAAAAAAGACAAAAATTTATAGGAGTAACTGTTTTCGAGATATAAGCAAGAAACCAAAAAACTGTTACCTTAATAAAGCGCTTGCATATAAGCAGATTTAGTACTATTAGTAATATTATTATTAATGTTATTGTTATTAATATGACGACTAAAAACGATTCTGAAGACTTTGGTGACTTTTATGTCTTTTTCTTTTTTCTCTATTAAAGTGTTAGACACAATTAATTTAGTTTAATTTCAGTATTTCAAACATTTTATTTTTAAGCAAGTTTTTGTTAAATATTAAATAATATTTAACAAAAACTTCGCTTATGGTTGGTCCCACAAGAAAAATGCAAATAACTATTTTGTAGGAAATATTATCAGCTTTAATTTTGAAAGAAAGATAAAAATTGATAGGAGTAACTGTTTTCGAGATATGAGCAAGAAACCAAAACACTGTTACCTTAATTAAGCGTTTGCATATAAGCAAATTTAGTACTATTAGTATTATTATTATTAATGTTATTGTTATTAATATGACGATTAAAGACAACTTTGAAACCTTTAGTGACTTTTATGTCTTCTTCTTTTTCCTCTACTAAAGTGTTAGACACAATTAAATTAGTTTAATTTCAGTTTTTCAAACATTTTATTTTAAAGCAAATTTTTGTTAAATATTATTTATATCCAACTCTATAACTCGCTTATGGTTGGTCCTACAAGAAAAATGCAAATATTTATTTTGTAGGAAATTTTATCAGCTTTAATTTTGACAGAAAGATAAAAATTGATAGGAGTAACTGTTTTCGAGATATAAGCAAAAAACCAATAAGAAAACTGTGACTGTTACTGAACAAAAATGTAATTCACTTTTCAATGTTTGAGACGAAGACGAAACTGCAGCATTTAAAAACGACTCTGAAGACTTCAGTGACTTTTATGTCACTTCCTTTTTCTTCTAATAAAGTATTGGACCCAATAAATTAAGTGTATTTTAAATCACAAGACATTTTCTGTTAAAGCACTTTTTGTTTAAATATTAATTATTTTCAATCATATATCTCGCTTATGGTTAGTCCTACATGAAAAATGCAAATAACTTTTTTATAGGAAATTTTATCAGCTTGAATTTTAGTAAAAAGATAAAAATTGATAGGAGTAACTGTTTTCGAGATATAAGCAAGAAACCAAAACACTGTTACCTTAATTAAGCGTTTGCATATAAGCAAATTTAGTACTATTAGTATTATTATTATTAATGTTATTGTTATTAATATGACAACTAAAGACAACTCTGAAACCTTTAGTGACTTTTATGTCTTTTCCTTTTTCCTCTACTAAAGTGTTAGACACAATTAAATTAGTTTAATTTCAGTTTTTCAAACATTTTATTTTAAAGCAAATTTTTGTTAAAAATTATTTATATCCAACTCTATAACTCGCTTATGGTTGGTCCTACAAGAAAAATGCAAATAACTATTTTGTAGGAAATTTTATCAGCTTTAATTTTGAAAAAAAGACAAAAATTTATAGGAGTAACTGTTTTCGAGATATAAGCAAGAAACCAAAAAACTGTTACCTTAATAAAGCGCTTGCATATAAGCAGATTTAGTACTATTAGTAATATTATTATTAATGTTATTGTTATTAATATGACGACTAAAAACGATTCTGAAGACTTTGGTGACTTTTATGTCTTTTTCTTTTTTCTCTATTAAAGTGTTAGACACAATTAATTTAGTTTAATTTCAGTATTTCAAACATTTTATTTTTAAGCAAGTTTTTGTTAAATATTATTTATATCCAACTTTATAACTCGCTTATGGTTGGTCCCACAAGAAAAATGCAAATAACTATTTTGTAGGAAATGTTATCAGCTTTAATTTTGAAAGAAAGATAAAAATTGATAGGAGTAACTGTTTTCGAGATATGAGCAAGAAACCAAAACACTGTTACCTTAATTAAGCGTTTGCATATAAGCAATTTTAGTACTATTAGTATTATTATTATTAATGTTATTGTTATTAATATGACGATTAAAGACAACTTTGAAACCTTTAGTGACTTTTATGTCTTCTTCTTTTTCCTCTACTAAAGTGTTAGACACAATTAAATTAGTTTAATTTCAGTTTTTCAAACATTTTATTTTAAAGCAAATTTTTGTTAAATATTATTTATATCCAACTCTATAACTCGCTTATGGTTGGTCCTACAAGAAAAATGCAAATATTTATTTTGTAGGAAATTTTATCAGCTTTAATTTTGACAGAAAGGTAAAAATTGATAGGAGTAACTGTTTTCGAGATATGAGCAAGAAACCAAAACACTGTTACCTTAATTAAGCGTTTGCATATAAGCAAATTTAGTACTATTAGTATTATTATTATTAATGTTATTGTTATTAATATGACGATTAAAGACAACTTTGAAACCTTTAGTGACTTTTATGTCTTCTTCTTTTTTCTCTACTAAAGTGTTAGACACAATTAAATTAGTTTAATTTCAGTTTTTCAAACATTTTATTTTAAAGCAAATTTTTGTTAAATATTATTTATATCCAACTCTATAACTCGCTTATGGTTGGTCCTACAAGAAAAATGCAAATAAATATTTTGTAGGAAATTTTATCAGCTTTAATTTTGACAGAAAGATAAAAACTGATAGGAGTAACTGTTTTCGAGATATAAGCAAAAAACCAATAAGAAAACTGTGACTGTTACTGAACAAAAATGTAATTCAGTTTTCAATGTTTGAGACGAAGACGAAACTGCAGCATTTAAAAACGACTCTGAAGACTTCAGTGACTTTTATGTCACTTCCTTTTTCTTCTAATAAAGTATTGGACCCAATAAATTAAGTGTATTTTAATTCACAAGACATTTTTTGTTAAAGCACTTCTTTTTTAAATATTAATTATTTTCAATCTTATATCTCGCTTATGGTTAGTCCTACATAAAAAATGCAAATAATTATTTTGTAGGAAATTTTATCAGCTTGAATTTTAGTAAAAAGATAAAAGTTGATAGGAGTAACTGTTTTCGAGATATGAGCAAGAAACCAAAACACTGTTACCTTAATTAAGCGTTTGCATATAAGCAAATTTAGTACTATTAGTATTATTATTATTAATGTTATTGTTATTAATATGACGATTAAAGACAACTTTGAAACCTTTAGTGACTTTTATGTCTTCTTCTTTTTCCTCTACTAAAGTGTTAGACACAATTAAATTAGTTTAATTTCAGTTTTTCAAACATTTTATTTTAAAGCAAATTTTTGTTAAATATTATTTATATCCAACTCTATAACTCGCTTATGGTTGGTCCTACAAGAAAAATGCAAATAAATATTTTGTAGGAAATTTTATCAGCTTTAATTTTGACAGAAAGATAAAAATTGATAGGAGTAACTGTTTTCGAGATATAAGCAAAAAACCAATAAGAAAACTGTGACTGTTACTGAACAAAAATGTAATTCAGTTTTTAATGTTTGAGACGAAGACGAAACTGCAGCATTTAAAAACGACTCTGAAGACTTCAGTGACTTATATGTCACTTCCTTTTTTTTCTAATAAAGTATTGGACCTAATAAATTAAGTGTATTTTAAATCACAAGACATTTTTTGTTAAAGCACTTCTTTTTTAAATATTAATTATTTTCAATCTTATATCTCGCTTATGGTTAGTCCTACATAAAAATTGCAAATAATTATTTTGTAGGAAATTTTATCAGCTTGAATTTTAGTAAAAAGATAAAAGTTGATAGGAGTAACTGTTTTCAAGATATGAGCAAGAAACCAAAACACTGTTACCTTAATTAAGCGTTTGCATATAAGCAAATTTAGTACTATTAGTATTATTATTATTAATGTTATTGTTATTAATATGACGATTAAAGACAACTTTGAAACCTTTAGTGACTTTTATGTCTTCTTCTTTTTCCTCTACTAAAGTGTTAGACACAATTAAATTAGTTTAATTTCAGTTTTTCAAACATTTTATTTTAAAGCAAATTTTTGTTAAATATTATTTATATCCAACTCTATAACTCGCTTATGGTTGGTCCTACAAGAAAAATGCAAATAAATATTTTGTAGGAAATTTTATCAGCTTTAATTTTGACAGAAAGATAAAAATTGATAGGAGTAACTGTTTTCGAGATATAAGCAAAAAACCAATAAGAAAACTGTGACTGTTACTGAACAAAAATGTAATTCAGTTTTCAATGTTTGAGACGAAGACGAAACTGCAGCATTTAAAAACGACTCTGAAGACTTCAGTGACTTTTATGTCACTTCCTTTTTCTTCTAATAAAGTATTGGACCCAATAAATTAAGTGTATTTTAAATCACAAGACATTTTCTGTTAAAGCACTTTTTTTTTAAATATTAATTATTTTCAATCATATATCTCGCTTATGGTTAGCCCTACATGAAAAATGCAAATAACTATTTTATAGGAAATTTTATCAGCTTGAATTTTAGTAAAAAGATAAAAATTGATAGGAGTAACTGTTTTCGAGATATAAGCAAGAAACCAAAACACTGTTACCTTAATTAAGCGTTTGCATATAAGCAAATTTAGTACTATTAGTATTATTATTATTAATGTTATTGTTATTAATATGACAACTAAAGACAACTCTGAAACCTTTAGTGACTTTTATGTCTTTTCCTTTTTCCTCTACTAAAGTGTTAGACACAATTAAATTAGTTTAATTTCAGTTTTTCAAACATTTTATTTTAAAGCAAATTTTTGTTAAAAAGTATTTATATCCAACTCTATAACTCGCTTATGGTTGGTCCTACAAGAAAAATGCAAATAACTATTTTGTAGGAAATTTTATCAGCTTTAATTTTGAAAAAAAGACAAAAATTTATAGGAGTAACTGTTTTCGAGATATAAGCAAGAAACCAAAAAACTGTTACCTTAATAAAGCGCTTGCATATAAGCAGATTTAGTACTATTAGTAATATTATTATTAATGTTATTGTTATTAATATGACGACTAAAAACGATTCTGAAGACTTTGGTGACTTTTATGTCTTTTTCTTTTTTCTCTATTAAAGTGTTAGACACAATTAATTTAGTTTAATTTCAGTATTTCAAACATTTTATTTTTAAGCAAGTTTTTGTTAAATATTATTTATATCCAACTTTATAACTCGCTTATGGTTGGTCCCACAAGAAAAATGCAAATAACTATTTTGTAGGAAATGTTATCAGCTTTAATTTTGAAAGAAAGATAAAAATTGATAGGAGTAACTGTTTTCGAGATATGAGCAAGAAACCAAAACACTGTTACCTTAATTAAGCGTTTGCATATAAGCAAATTTAGTACTATTAGTATTATTATTATTAATGTTATTGTTATTAATATGACGATTAAAGACAACTTTGAAACCTTTAGTGACTTTTATGTCTTCTTCTTTTTCCTCTACTAAAGTGTTAGACACAATTAAATTAGTTTAATTTCAGTTTTTCAAACATTTTATTTTAAAGCAAATTTTTGTTAAATATTATTTATATCCAACTCTATAACTCGCTTATGGTTGGTCCTACAAGAAAAATGCAAATATTTATTTTGTAGGAAATTTTATCAGCTTTAATTTTGACAGAAAGATAAAAATTGATAGGAGTAACTGTTTTCGAGATATAAGCAAAAAACCAATAAGAAAACTGTGACTGTTACTGAACAAAAATGTAATTCAGTTTTCAATGTTTGAGACGAAGACGAAACTGCAGCATTTAAAAACGACTCTGAAGACTTCAGTGACTTTTATGTCACTTCCTTTTTCTTCTAATAAAGTATTGGACCCAATAAATTAAGTGTATTTTAAATCACAAGACATTTTCTGTTAAAGCACTTTTTGTTTAAATATTAATTATTTTCAATCATATATCTCGCTTATGGTTAGTCCTACATGAAAAATGCAAATAACTTTTTTATAGGAAATTTTATCAGCTTGAATTTTAGTAAAAAGATAAAAATTGATAGGAGTAACTGTTTTCGAGATATAAGCAAGAAACCAAAACACTGTTACCTTAATTAAGCGTTTGCATATAAGCAAATTTAGTACTATTAGTATTATTATTATTAATGTTATTGTTATTAATATGACAACTAAAGACAACTCTGAAACCTTTAGTGACTTTTATGTCTTTTCCTTTTTCCTCTACTAAAGTGTTAGACACAATTAAATTAGTTTAATTTCAGTTTTTCAAACATTTTATTTTAAAGCAAATTTTTGTTAAAAATTATTTATATCCAACTCTATAACTCGCTTATGGTTGGTCCTACAAGAAAAATGCAAATAACTATTTTGTAGGAAATTTTATCAGCTTTAATTTTGAAAAAAAGACAAAAATTCATAGGAGTAACTGTTTTCGAGATATAAGCAAGAAACCAAAAAACTGTTACCTTAATAAAGCGCTTGCATATAAGCAGATTTAGTACTATTAGTATTATTATTGTTAATGTTATTGTTATTAATATGACGACTAAAAACGATTTTGAAGACTTTGGTGACTTTTATGTCTTTTTCTTTTTTCTCAACTAAAGTGTTAGACACAATTAATTTAGTTTAATTTCAGTATTTCAAACATTTTATTTTTAAGCAAGTTTTTGTTAAATATTATTTATATCCAACTTTATAACTCGCTTATGGTTGGTCCTACAAGAAAAATGCAAATAACTATTTTGTAGGAAATGTTATCAGCTTTAATTTTGAAAGAAAAATAAAAATTGATAGGAGTAACTGTTTTCGAGATATAAGCAAAAAACCAAAGTAAAAACTGTTACCGTTTCAGAACAAAAATGTAATTCAGTTTTCAATGTTTGAGACGAAGACGAAAATGCAGCATTTAAAATCGACTCTGAAGACTTCAGTGACTTATATGTCACCCCCTTTTTTTTTTAATAAAGTATTGGACCTAATAAATTAAGTGTATTTTAAATCACAAGACATTTTCTGTTAAAGCACTTTTTTTTTAAATATTAATTATTTTCAATCATATATCTCGCTTATGGTTAGTCCTACATGAAAAATGCAAATAACTATTTTGTAGGAAATTTTATCAGCTTGAATTTTAGTAAAAAGATAAAAATTGATAGGAGTAACTGTTTTCGAGATATAAGCAAGAAACCAAAACACTGTTACCTTAATTAAGCGTTTGCATATAAGCAAATTTAGTACTATTAGTATTATTATTATTAATGTTATTGTTATTAATATGACAACTAAAGACAACTCTGAAACCTTTAGTGACTTTTATGTCTTTTTCTTTTTTCTCTACTAAAGTGTTAGACACAGTTAAATTAGTTTAATTTCAGTTTTTCAAACATTTTATTTTAAAGCAAATTTTTGTTAAATATTATTTATATCCAACTCTATAACTCGCTTATGGTTGGTCCTACAAGAAAAATGTAAATAACTATTTTGTAGAATATTTTATCAGCTTTAATTTTGAAAAAAAGACAAAAATTCATAGGAGTAACTGTTTTCGAGATATAAGCAAGAAACCAAAAACTGTTACCTTAATAAAGCGCTTGCATATAAGCAGATTTAGTACTATTAGTATTATTGTTATTAATGTTATTGTTATTAATATGACGACTAAAAACGATTCTGAAGACTTTGGTGACTTTTATGTCTTTTTCTTTTTTCTCTACTAAAGTGTTAGACACAATTAATTTAGTTTAATTTCAGTATTTCAAACATTTTATTTTTAAGCAAGTTTTTGTTAAATATTATTTATATCTAACTTTATAACTCGCTTATGGTTGGTCCTACAAGAAAAATGCAAATAACTATTTTGTAGGAAATTTTATCAGCTTTAATTTTGACAGAAAGATAAAAATTGATAGGAGTAACTGTTTTCGAGATATGAGCAAGAAACCAAAACACTGTTACCTTAATTAAGCGTTTGCATATAAGCAAATTTAGTACTATTAGTATTATTATTATTAATGTTATTGTTATTAATATGACGATTAAAGACAACTTTGAAACCTTTAGTGACTTTTATGTCTTCTTCTTTTTCCTCTACTAAAGTGTTAGACACTATTAAATTAGTTTAATTTCAGTTTTTCAAACATTTTATTTTAAAGCAAATTTTTGTTAAATATTATTATATCCAACTCTATAACTCGCTTATGGTTGGTCCTACAAGAAAAATGCAAATAACTATTTTGTAGGAAATTTTATCAGCTTTAATTTTGACAGAAAGATAAAAATTGATAGGAGTAACTGTTTTCGAGATATAAGCAAAAAACCAATAAGAAAACTGTGACTGTTACTGAACAAAAATGTAATTCAGTTTTCAATGTTTGAGACGAAGACGAAACTGCAGCATTTAAAAACGACTCTGAAGACTTCAGTGACTTTTATGTCACTTCCTTTTTCTTCTAATAAAGTATTGGACCCAATAAATTAAGTGTATTTTAAATCACAAGACATTTTCTGTTAAAGCACTTTTTTTTAAATATTAATTATTTTCAATCATATATCTCGCTTATGGTTAGTCCTACATGAAAAAATGCAAATGACTATTTTGTAGGAAATTTTATCAGCTTGAATTTTAGTAAAAAGATAAAAATTGATAGGAGTAACTGTTTTCGAGACATAAGCAAGAAACCAAAACACTGTTACCTTAATTAAGCGTTTGCATATAAGCATATTTAGTACTATTAGTATTATTATTATTAATGTTATTGTTATTAATATGACAACTAAAGACAACTCTGAAACCTTTAGTGACTTTTATGTCTTTTTCTTTTTCCTCTACTAAAGTGTTAGACTCAATTAATTTAGTTTAATTTCGGTTTTTCAAATATTTTATTTTAAAGCAAATTTTTGTTAAATATTATTTATATCCAACTCTATAACTCGCTTATGGTTGGTCCTACAAAAAAATGCAAATAACTATTTTGTAGGAAATTTTATTAGCTTTAATTTTGAAAAAAAGATAAAAATTGATAGGAGTAACTGTTTTCGAGATATAAGCAAGAAACCAAAAAAATGTTACGTTAACTAAGCGTTTGCATATAAGCAAATTTAGTACTATTAGTATTATTATTATTAATGTTATTGTTATTAATATGACGACTAAAGACGACTCTGAAACATTTAGTGACTTTTATGTCTTCTCCATTTTCCTCTACTAAAGTGTTAGACACAATTAATTTAGTTTAATTCCGGTTTTTCAAGCATTTTATTTTAAAGCAAATTTTTGTTAAATATTATTTATATCCAACTCTATAACTCGTTTATGCTTGGTCCTACAAGAAAAATGTAAATAACTATTTTGTTGGAAATTTTATCAGCTTTAATTTTGAAAGAAAGATAAAATTTGATAGGAGTAACTGTTTTAGAGATATAAGCAAAAAACCAATAAGAAAACTGTAACTGTTACTGAACAAAAATGTAATTCAGTTTTCAATGTTTGAGACGAAGTCAAAAATGCAGCATTTAAAAACGACTCTGAAGACTTCAGTGACTTTTATGTCACCTCCTTTTTCTTCTAATAAAGTATTGGACCCAACAAATTAAGTGTATTTTAAATCACAAGACATTTTCTGTTAAAACACTTTTTTTTAATTAATAATTATTTTCAAACTTATATCTCGCTTATGGTTAGTTCTACATGAAAAATGCAAATAACTATTTTGTAGGAAATTTTATCACCTTTAATTTTGGTGAAAAAGTAAAAATTGATAGGAGTAACTGTTTTCGAGATATAGGCAAAAAACAAAAAAACTGTTACCTTAATTAAGCGCTTGCATATAAGCAAATTTAGTACTACTAGTATTGTTATTATAAATGTTATTGTTATTAATATGACGACTAAAGACAACTTTAAGACTTTAGTGACTTTTATGTCTCCTCCTTTTTCCTCTACTAAAGTGTTAAGACACAATTAATTTAGTTTAATTTCGGTTTTTCAAACATTTTATTTTAAAGCAAATTTTTGTTAAATATTAAAAACTATAAAATGGCTTAGATTGCCTAAAAACACAGATCACACATGATCTTTTGCATAAAAATGTGAAAACGCTCATGTAACACACAAAATAAGCTCCATTTTTCCTTTTTAAAAGTATTATTATTATTATTACTTTTGTTACTATTACTATTATTATTATTATTATTATTATTATTATTATTATTATTATTGTTATTATTATTATTATTATTATTATTATTATTATTATTATTATTATTATTATTATTATTATTATTATTAAAAACTTATATTAAACAGACAGAAAACGTCGTATTCTGACACAACTTAAAACACAGATCACACATGATCTTTTGCATAGAAATGAGAAAACGCTCATATAACACAAAATAAGCTTCATTTTGGCTTAGAAAACTAAGCTTACTTTTACTACTACTATTATTTTTATTTTTATTATTATTATTATTATTACTATTATTTTTATTATTATTATTACTATTATTATTATTATTATTATTATTATTATTACTATTATTATTATTATTATTATTATTATTGTTATTATTATTAACTTTTGTATAGTAAATGTTTTTATACCAGTTTTAAAATGAGTTATTAATTTTAGACAATTTCTTGCCTAAAAACACAGATCACAGATGATCTCTTGCATAGAAATGAGAAAACGCTCAGATAACACAAAATAAGCATCATTTTTGCTTAGAAAAACTAAGCTTTAATTTAGATAGAAATTTATTATTATAAGTTTTATTATCATTATTATTATTATTATTATTATTATTATTGTTTCTTTTATTACTATTATTATTATTATTATTATTATTATTATTATTATTATTATTATTATTAACTTTTGTATAGTAAATGTTTTTATACCAGTTTTAAAATGAGTTATTAATTTTATTCAATTTCTTGCCTAAAAACACAAATCACAGATGATCTCTTGCATAGAAATGAGAAAACGCTCATATAACACACAAAATAAGCATCATTTTTGCTTAGAAAAACTAAGCTTTAATTTAGAAAGAAATTCATTATTATAAGTATTATTATCATTATTATTATTATTTCTTTTATTACTATTATTATTATTATTATTATTATTATTATTATTATTATTATTATTATTATTATTATTATTATTATTATTATTATTATTATTATTATTACTATTATTATTATTATTATTATTATTATTATTATTAACTTTTGTATAGTAAATGTTTTTATACCAGTTTTAAAATGAGTTATTAATTTTAGACAATTTCTTGCCTAAAAATACAGATCACAGATGATTTCTTGCATAGAAATGAGAAAGAGCTCATATAACACACAAAATAAGCTTCATTTTTGCTTAGAAAACTAAGCTTACTTTTATTTCTATTATTATTTTTATTATTATTATTATTATTATTATTATTATTATTATTATTATTATTATTATTATTGTTATTATTATTATTATTATTATTATTGTTATTTTTATTATTATTATTAAAAACTTATATTAAACAGACAGAAAACGTCGTATTCTGACACAAAAAAACGAATTACGTTATAGACTTGACGAGAACGGCGTATCTCGGACTCTTATAGGACTCTTATAGGGTCAAAAATTATCAGTTTGGATTAAAACAAATTATTTTTGTTGACTCTCAGTCTGAATTGTTCATCAGTTCAAACAAAAACGGCTTACTTTAGACGATCTTTTGCTTTGAACAAGAAAACTTACATCGAACAGACTAAAAACGTATTAATCTGGCATAAAAGAGCAATTTATGTATCACTTTGGATAAAGGCAGCTAATCCTATTCGTTTCATTGCTTAAAATAGACAAAATTGTTAATAAATCTAACAAAAACGCTGTATTCTAGCACAAAATACTAATTACATTATAGTTTCGACGAGAATAGCTTATTTGGAATGATTCTATGCTTCCAAACGAGTAAATTTTTAATAAACAGATGCCAAACATCATGTTTTGTCCTATAAAGACATTTTATATTGCAGTTTGTATTAAAACAAAATATTTTCGTTGATTCTTTGTTAGAAGCAGCAAACCTAACATTAAAGAATCTGAAAACTTTGTATTCGGACACAAACCACCGAATTTTGTTTCAGTTTAGACAAAAAACGGTTGATTTTCGACAATATTTTGCTTTGAACAAGAAAGCTTATATCAAACTGACTAAAAACGTCTTATTTTAGCACAAAACAAAAGATTTGCGTTATAGTCTTAAAGCTGATTCATGCCACAGTTTGGATAAAAACCAATTATTTTTGTTAATTCATTGTTACAAACAAGAAACCTTACATCAAAGAAACTGAAAACTCCTTATTTAGGCACAGAAATTCGAATTACGTTTCAGTCTGGACAAAAACTGCTTATTTTAGACGATCCTTTGTTTTGAACACGAAAACTTACATTAAAAAGATTAAAAACGTCTTATTCTGGCTGAAAACTGCAAATTATATATTACTCTAGATAAAAGCAATTTATCCTGATTACTCCTTTACTTAGAATAGAGTAAACTTGTATAAAACTTAATGAAAACTTTAAATTTCGTCTCAAAGAAATAATTTACGTTATAGTTTTGACCAGCACTGTTTATTTCAAACGAAATTATGATTCGAAACTAATGAACTTTTATGGGGCAGATGCAAAACCACATATTACCATATAAAGCGTTGTTTTAAAGCAAAGTATTACCTTTTGCAACAAGAAATTTCACGTCAAAGAAACTGAAAACATCGTATCCATGCACAAATATCGAATTACGTATCAGTTTAGGCAAATACAGCTTATTTTAAACGATTCCTTGCTATAAACAAGAAAAATTTTATCAAACATATTGAAAATGTCTTATTCTCGAAAATAAGAGCAAATTATGTATCAGTTTTAACAAAAGCGGATTACTCTGTTTGATTCTATGCTTAGAGTAGAGTAAACTACTATAAAACGTAATGAAAACTCTATATTCAAGCTCAAAAGAACAAATTACGATATAGTTTTGACAAAAAAAAATTATTTCGGACGACTACATATTTCGAAGTAAGCAAACTTTAATTGAACAAGTGCAAAAGCTAATACTTTGCTTTAAAATAACGATTTATGTGGTAATATGGTATTTTGCATCTGTCCTATAAAAGTTTACTCGTTTCGGTCCATTGAATCATTCGAAATAAATTATTTTGACACAACAACGAAAATAATTTTTTTGTTTAAACTGTAACATGTCGTTTTTATAAAACGAACTAAGACGTTTGGCATCTGTTTAGTGAAAGTTTTCTCGTTTGGGGGCATAAAATCGTTTGAAATTAACAGTTCTGGTCAAAACTATAACGTAAATTATTTCTTTGAGACGAAATTTAAAGTTTTCATTAAGTTTTATACAAGTTTGCTCTATTCTAAGCAAAGGAGTAATCAGGATAAACTGCTTTTATCCAAAGTAATACATAATTTGCAGTTTTGAGCCAGAATAAGACGTTTTTAATCTTTTTAATGTAAGTTTTCGTGTTCAAAAGAAAGAATCGTCTAAAATAAGCAATTTGTGTCCAGACTGAAACGTAATTTGATTTTCTGGGCCTGAATAAGAGATTTTCAGTTTCTTTGATGTAAGGTTTCTTGTTTGTAACAATGAATAAACGAAAATCTTTGGTTTTAATCCAAACTGTGACATAAATCGTTTTTTAAAGGCGAAATCAGACGTTTTGTCTCTGTTCAGTGAAAGTATAGTGGTTTCAAAGCATAGAATCGTTTGAAATTAACAGTTCTCGTCAAGACTATAACGCAAATCTTTAAAGTGATACAAAGAAATAATTTACGTAATAGTTTTGACCAGAACTGTTAATTTCAAACGATTTTATGCCCCCAAACGAGAAAACTTTCACTAAACAGATGCCAAACGTCTTAGTTCGTTTTATAAAAGCGACTTATGTTACAGTTTAAACAAAAACAAATTATTTGTGTTGTTGTTGTGTCAAAATAATTTATTTCTAATGATTCAATGGAGCGAAACGGGTAAACTTTTATAGGACAGATGCAAAATACCATATTACCACATAAATCATTATTTTAAAGCAAAGTATTAGCTTTTGCACATGTTCAATTAAAGTTTGCTTACTTCGAAGTATGTAATCGTCCGAAATATTTTTTTTTGTCAAAACTATAACGTAATTTGTTCTTTTGAGCTTGAATATAGAGTTTTCATTACGTTTTATAGTAGTTTACTCTACTCTAAGCATAGAATCAAACAGAGTAATCCGCTTTTGTTAAAACTGATACATAATTTGCTCTTATTTTCGAGAATAAGACGTTTTCAATATGCTTGATAAAATTTTTCTTGTTTATAGCAAGGAATCGTTTAAAATAAGCTGTATTTGCCTAAACTGATACGTAATTAGATATTTATGTATGGATACGAAGTTTTCAGTTTCTTTGACGTGAAATTTCTTGTTGCAAAAGGTAATACTTTGCTTTAAAACAACGCTTTATATGGTAATATGTGGTTTTGCATCTGCCCCATAAAAGTTCATTAGTTTCGAATCATAATTTCGTTTGAAATAAACAGTGCTGGTCAAAACTATAACGTAAATTATTTCTTTGAGACGAAATTTAAAGTTTTCATTAAGTTTTATACAAGTTTACTCTATTCTAAGTAAAGGAGTAATCAGGATAAATTGCTTTTATCTAGAGTAATATATAATTTGCAGTTTTCAGCCAGAATAAGACGTTTTTAATCTTTTTAATGTAAGTTTTCGTGTTCAAAACAAAGGATCGTCTAAAATAAGCAGTTTTTGTCCAGACTGAAACGTAATTCGAATTTCTGTGCCTAAATAAGGGGTTTTCAGTTTCTTTGATGTAAGGTTTCTTGTTTGTAACAATGAATTAACAAAAATAATTGGTTTTTATCCAAACTGTGGCATGAATCAGCTTTAAGACTATAACGCAAATCTTTTATTTTGTGCTAAAATAAGACGTTTTTAGTCAGTTTGATATAAGCTTTCTTGTTCAAAGCAAAATATTGTCGAAAATCAACCGTTTTTGTCTAAACTGAAACAAAATTCGGTGGTTTGTGTCCGAATACAAAGTTTTCAAATTCTTTAATGTTAGGTTTGCTGCTTCTAACAAAGAATCAACGAAAATATTTTGTTTTAATACAAACTGCAATATAAAATGTCTTTATAGGACAAAACATGATGTTTGGCATCTGTTTATTAAAAATTTACTCGTTTGGAAGCATAGAATCATTCCAAATAAGATATTCTCGTCGAAACTATAATGTAATTAGTATTTTGTGCTAGAATACAGCGTTTTTGTTAGATTTATTAACAATTTTGTCTATTTTAAGCAATGAAACGAATAGGATTAGCTGCCTTTATCCAAAGTGATACATAAATTGCTCTTTTATGCCAGATTAATACGTTTTTAGTCTGTTCGATGTAAGTTTTCTTGTTCAAAGCAAAAGATCGTCTAAAGTAAGCCGTTTTTGTTTGAACTGATGAACAATTCAGACTGAGAGTCAACAAAAATAATTTGTTTTAATCCAAACTGATAATTTTTGACCCTATAAGAGTCCTATAAGAGTCCGAGATACGCCGTTCTCGTCAAGTCTATAACGTAATTCGTTTTTTTTGTGTCAGAATACGACGTTTTCTGTCTGTTTAATTTAAGTTTTTAATAATAATAATAATAATAACAATAATAATAATAATAATAATAATAATAATAATAATAATAATAATAATAGTAATAATAATAATAATAATAATAGTAATAATAATAATAATAATAATAATAATAATAATAATAATAATACTAATAATAATAATAATAATAATAATAATAATAATAATAATAATAATAATAATAATAATAATGATAATAATACTTATAATAATGAATTTCTTTCTAAATTAAAGCTTAGTTTTTCTAAGCAAAAATGATGCTTATTTTGTGTGTTATATAAGAGATCATCTGTGATCTGTGTTTTTAGGCAAGAAATTGAATAAAATTAATAACTCATTTTAAAACTGGTATAAAAACATTTACTATACAAAAGTTAATAATAATAATAATAATAATAATAATAATAATAATAATAATAATAATAATAATAGTAATAAAAGAAACAATAATAATAATAATAATAATAATAATAATAATAATAATGATAATAATACTTATAATAATAAATTTCTTTCTAAATTAAAGCTTAGTTTTTCTAAGCAAAAATGAAGCTTATTTTGTGTGTTATATGAGCGCTTTCTCATTTCTATGCAAGAAATCATCTGTGATCTGTATTTTTAGGCAAGAAATTGTCTAAAATTAATAACTCATTTTAAAACTGGTATAAAAACATTTACTATACAAAAGTTAATAATAATAATAATAATAATAATAATAATAGTAATAATAATAATAATAATAGTAATAATAATAATAATAATAATAGTAATAAAAGAAATAATAATAATAATAATAATAATAATAATAATAATAATAATAATACTTATAATAATGAATTTCTTTCTAAATTAAAGCTTAGTTTTTCTAAGCAAAAATGATGCTTATTTTGTGTGTTATATGAGCGTTTTCTCATTTCTATGCAAGAGATCATCTGTGATCTGTGTTTTTAGTCAAGAAATTGAATAAAATTAATAACTCATTCAAAAACTGGTATAAAAACATTTACTATACAAAAGTTAATAATAATAATAATAATAATAATAATAATAATAATAATAATAATAATAATAATAATAGTAATAAAAGAAACAATAATAATAATAATAATAATAATAATAATAATAATAATGATAATAATACTTATAATAATAAATTTCTTTCTAAATTAAAGCTTAGTTTTTTTAAGCAAAAATGATGCTTATTTTGTGTTATCTGAGCGTTTTCTCATTTCTATGCAAGAGATCATCTGTGATCTGTGTTTTTTAGGCAAGAAATTGTCTAAAATTAATAACTCATTTTAAAACTGGTATAAAAACATTTACTATACAAAAGTTATAATCGGTCTTTAATAATAATAATATTAATAATAATTATAATAATAATAATAATAATAATAATAATAATAATAATAATAATAATAATAGTAATAATAATAAAAAAGTAAGCTTAGTTTTCTAAGCCAAAATGAAGCTTATTTTGTGTTATATGAGCGTTTTCTCATTTCTATGCAAAAGATCATGTGTGATCTGTGTTTTAAGTTGTGTCAGAATACGACGTTTTCTGTCTGTTTAATATAAGTTTTTAATAATAATAATAATAATAATAATAATAATAATAATAATAATAATAATAATAATAATAATATTAATAATAATAATAATAATAATAATAATAATAATAATAATAATAATAATAACAATAATAATAATAATAATAATAGTAATAGTAACAAAAGTAATAATAATAATAATACTTTTAAAAAGGAAAAATGGAGCTTATTTTGTGTGTTACATGAGCGTTTTCTCATTTTTATGCAAAAGATCATGTGTGATCTGTGTTTTTAGGCAATCTAAGCCAATTTATAGTTTTTAATATTTAACAAAAATTTGCTTTAAAATAAAATGTTTGAAAAACCGAAATTAAGCTAAATTAATTGTGTCTAACACTTTAGTAGAGGAAAAAGGAGGAGACATAAAAGTCACTAAAGTCTTAAAGTTGTCTTTAGTCGTCATATTAATAACAATAACATTTATAATAACAATACTAGTAGTACTAAATTTGCTTATATGCAAGCGCTTAATTAAGGTAACAGTTTTTTGGTTTTTTGCCTATATCTCGAAAACAGTTACTCCTATCAATTTTTACTTTTTCACCAAAATTAAAGGTGATAAAATTTCCTACAAAATAGTTATTTGCATTTTTCATGTAGAACTAACCATAAGCGAGATATAAGTTTGAAAATAATTATTAATTAAAAAAAAGTGTTTTAACAGAAAATGTCTTGTGATTTAAAATACACTTAATTTGTTGGGTCCAATACTTTATTAGAAGAAAAAGGAGGTGACATAAAATAAATAAAATATTCTACAAAATAGTTATTTGCATTATGCTGCAGTTTCGTCTTCGTCTCAAACATTGAAAACTGAATTACATTTTTGTTCAGTAACAGTCACAGTTTTCTTATTGGTTTTTTGCTTATATCTCGAAAACAGTTACTCCTATCAATTTTTATCTTTTTACTAAAATTCAAGCTGATAAAATTTCCTACAAAATAGTTATTTGCATTTTTCATGTAGGACTAACCATAAGCGAGATATATGATTGAAAATAATTAATATTTAAAAAAAAAGTGCTTTAACAGAAAATGTCTTGTGATTTAAAATACACTTAATTTATTGGGTCCAATACTTTATTAGAAGAAAAAGGAGGAGGCATAACAGTCACTGAAGTCTACAGAGTCGTTTTTAAATGCTGCATTTTTGACTTCGTCTCAAACATTGAAAACTGAATTACATTTTGTTCAGTAACAGTTACAGTTTTCTTATTGGTTTTTTGCTTATATCTCGAAAACAGTTACTCCTATCAAATTTTATCTTTCTTTCAAAATTAAAGCTGATAAAATTTCCAACAAAATAGTTATTTACATTTTTCTTGTAGGACCAAGCATAAACGAGTTATAGAGTTGGATATAAATAATATTTAACAAAAATTTGCTTTAAAATAAAATGCTTGAAAAACCGGAATTAAACTAAATTAATTGTGTCTAACACTTTAGTAGAGGAAAAAAGAGAAGACATAAAAGTCACTAAATGTTTCAGAGTCGTCTTTAGTCGTCATATTAATAACAATAACATTAATAATAATAATACTAATAGTACTAAATTTGCTTATATGCAAACGCTTAATTAACGTAACATTTTTTTGGTTTCTTGCTTATATCTCGAAAACAGTTACTCCTATCAATTTTTATCTTTTTTTCAAAATTAAAGCTGATAAAATTTCCTACAAAATAGTTATTTGCATTTTTTTGTAGGACCAACCATAAGCGAGTTATAGAGTTGGATATAAATAATATTTAACAAAAATTTGCTTTAAAATAAAATGTTTGAAAAACCGAAATTAAACTAAATTAATTGAGTCTAACACTTTAGTAGAGGAAAAAGAAAAAGACATAAAAGTCACTAAAGGTTTCAGAGTTGTCTTTAGTTGTCATATTAATAACAATAACATTAATAATAATAATACTAATAGTACTAAATTTGCTTATATGCAAACGCTTAATTAAGGTAACAGTGTTTTGGTTTCTTGCTCAGATCTCGAAAACAGTTACTCCTATCAATTTTTGTCTTTTTACTAAAATTCAAGCTGATAAAATTTCCTACAAAATAGTTATTTGCATTTTTTATATAGGACTAACCATAAGCGAGATATATGATTGAAAATAATTAATATTTAAAAAAAAAGTGCTTTAACAGAAAATGTCTTGTGATTTAAAATACACTTAATTTATTGGGTCCAATACTTTATTAGAAGAAAAAGGAAGTGACACAAAAGTCACTGAAGTCTTCAAAGTCGTTTTTAAATGCTGCAGTTTCGTCTTCGTCTCAAACATTGAAAACTGAATTACATTTTTGTTCTGAAACGGTAACAGTTTTTACTTTGGTTTTTTGCTTATATCTCGAAAACAGTTACTCCTATCAATTTTTATCTTTCTTTCAAAATTAAAGCTGATAACATTTCCTACAAAATAGTTATTTGCATTTTTCTTGTAAGACCAACCATAAGCGAGTTATAAAGTTGGATATAAATAATATTTAACAAAAACTTGCTTAAAAATAAAATGTTTGAAATACTGAAATTAAACTAAATTAATTGTGTCTAACACCTTAGTAGAGAAAAAAGAAAAAGACATAAAAGTCACCAAAGTCTTCAGAATCGTTTTTAGTCGTCATATTAATAACAATAACATTAATAATAATAATACTAATAGTACTAAATCTGCTTATATGCAAGCGCTTTATTAAGGTAACAGTTTTTTGGCTTCTTGCTTATATCTCGAAAACAGTTACTCCTATGAATTTTTGTCTTTCTTTCAAAATTAAAGCTGATAAAATATTCTACAAAATAGTTATTTGCATTTTTCTTGTAGGACCAACCATAAGCGAGTTATAGAGTTGGATATAAATAATATTTAACAAAAATTTGCTTTAAAATAAAATGTTTGAAAAACGGAAATTAAACTAATTTAACTGTGTCTAACACTTTAGTAGGGAAAAAAGGAAAAGACATAAAAGTCACTAAAGGTTTCAGAGTTGTCTTTAGTTGTCATATTAATAACAATAACATTAATAATAATAATACTAATAGTACTAAATTTGCTTATATGCAAACGCTTAATTAAGGTAACAGTGTTTTGGTTTCTTGCTTATATCTCGAAAACAGTTACTTCTATCAATTTTTATTTTTTTACTAAAATTCAAGCTGATAAAATTTCCTACAAAATAGTTATTTGCATTTTTCATGTAGGACTAACCATAAGCGAGATATATGATTGAAAATAATTAATATTTAAAAAAAAAGTGCTTTAACAGAAAATGTCTTGTGATTTAAAATACACTTAATTTATTGGGTCCAATACTTTATTAGAAGAAAAAGGAAGTGACATAAAAGTCACTGAAGTCTTCAGAGTCGTTTTTAAATGCTGCAATTTCGTCTTCGTCTCAAACATTGAAAACCGAATTACATTTTTGTTCAGTAACAGTCACAGTTTTCTTATTGGTTTTTTGCTTATATCTCGAAAACAGTTACTCCTATCAATTTTTATCTTTTTTTCAAAATTAAAGCTGATAAAATTTCCTACAAAATAGTTATTTGCATTTTTCTTGTAGGACCAACCATAAGCGAGTTATAGAGTTGGATATAAATAATATTTAACAAAAATTTGCTTTAAAATAAAATGTTTGAAAAACTGAAATTAAACTAATTTAATTGTGTCTAACACTTTAGTAGAGGAAAAAGTAGAAGACATAAAAATCACTAAAGGTTTCAAAGTTGTCTTTAATCGTCATATTAATAACAATAACATTAATAATAATAATACTAATAGTACTAAATTTGCTTATATGCAAACGCTTAATTAAGGTAACAGTGTTTTGGTTTCTTGCTCATATCTCGAAAACAGTTACTCCTATCAATTTTTATCTTTTAACTAAAATTCAAGCTGATAAAATTTCCTACAAAATAGTTATTTACATTTTTTATGTAGGACTAACCATAAGCGAGATATAAGATTGAAAATAATTAATATTTAAAAAAGAAGTGCTTTAACAGAAAATGTCTTGTAATTTAAAATACACTTAATTTATTAGGTCCAATACTTTATTAAAAAAAAAGGGGGTGACATATAAGTCACTGAAGTCTTCAGGGTCGATTTTAAATGCTGCATTTTTGTCTTCGTCTCAAACATTGAAAACTGAATTACATTTTTGTTCTGAAACGGTAACAGTTTTTACTTTGGTTTTTTGCTTATATCTCGAAAACAGTTACTCCTATCAATTTTTATCTTTCTTTCAAAATTAAAGCTGATAACATTTCCTACAAAATAGTTATTTGCATTTTTCTTGTAGGACCAACCATAAGCGAGTATAGAGTTGGACATAAATAATATTTAACAAAAATTTGCTTTAAAATAAAATGTTTGTAAAATTGAAATTAAACTAAATTAATTGTGTCTAACACTTTAGTAGAGAAAAAAGAAAAAGACATAAAAGTCACCAAAGTCTTCAGAATCGTTTTTAGTCGTCATATTAATAACAATAACATTAATAATAATAATACTAATAGTACTAAATCTGCTTATATGCAAGCGCTTTATTAAGGTAACAGTTTTTACTTTGGTTTTTTGCTTATATCTCGAAAACAGTTACTCCTATCAATTTTTATCTTTCTTTCAAAATTAAAGCTGATAACATTTCCTACAAAATAGTTATTTGCATTTTTCTTGTAGGACCAACCATAAGCGAGTATAGAGTTGGATATAAATAATATTTAACAAAAATTTGCTTTAAAATAAAATGTTTGAAAAACTGAAATTAAACTAATTTAACTGTGTCTAACACTTTAGTAGAGAAAAAAGGAAAAGACATAAAAGTCACTAAAGGTTTCAGAGTTGTTTTTAGTTGTCATATTAATAACAATAACATTAATAATAATAATACTAATAGTACTAAATTTGCTTATATGCAAACGCTTAATTAAGGTAACAGTGTTTTGGTTTCTTGCTTATATCTCGAAAACAGTTACTCCTATCAATTTTTATCTTTTTACTAAAATTCAAGCTGATAAAATTTCCTACAAAATAGTTATTTGCATTTTTCATGTAGGACTAACCATAAGCGAGATATATGATTGAAAATAATTAATATTTAAAAAAAAAGTGCTTTAACAGAAAATGTCTTGTGATTTAAAATACACTTAATTTATTGGGTCCAATACTTTATTAGAAAAAAAAGGAAATGACATAAAAATCACTGAAGTCTTCAGAGTCGTTTTTAAATGCTGCAGTTTCGTCTTCGTCTCAAACATTGAAAACCGAATTACATTTTTGTTCAGTAACAGTCACAGTTTTCTTATTGGTTTTTTGCTTATATCTCGAAAACAGTTACTCCTATCAATTTTTATCTTTTTTTCAAAATTTAAGCTAATAAAATTTCCTACAAAATAGTTATTTGCATTTTTCTTGTAGGACCAACCATAAGCGAGTTATATAGTTGGATATAAATAATATTTAACAAAAATTTGCTTTAAAATAAAATGTTTGAAAAACTGAAATTAAACTAATTTAATTGTGTCTAACACTTTAGTAGAGGAAAAAGAAGAAGACAAGAAAGACAAAAATTCATAGGAGTAACTGTTTTCGAGATATAAGCAAGAAACCAAAAAACTGTTACCTTAATAAAGCGCTTGCATATAAGCAGATTTAGTACTATTAGTATTATTATTATTAATGTTATTGTTATTAATATGACGACTAAAAACGATTCTGAAGACTTTGGTGACTTTTATGTCTTTTTCTTTTTTCTCTACTAAAGTGTTAGACACAATTAATTTAGTTTAATTTCAGTATTTCAATCATTTTATTTTTAAGCAAGTTTTTGTTAAATATTATTTATATCCAACTTTATAACTCGCTTATGGTTGGTCCCACAAGAAAAATGCAAATAACTATTTTGTAGGAAATGTTATCAGCTTTAATTTTGAAAGAAAGATAAAAATTGATAGGAGTAACTGTTTTCGAGATATGAGCAAGAAACCAAAACACTGTTACCTTAATTAAGCGTTTGCATATAAGCAAATTTAGTACTATTAGTATTATTATTATTAATGTTATTGTTATTAATATGACGATTAAAGACAACTTTGAAACCTTTAGTGACTTTTATGTCTTCTTCTTTTTCCTCTACTAAAGTGTTAGACACAATTAAATTAGTTTAATTTCAGTTTTTCAAACATTTTATTTTAAAGCAAATTTTTGTTAAATATTATTTATATCCAACTCTATAACTCGCTTATGGTTGGTCCTACAAGAAAAATGCAAATATTTATTTTGTAGGAAATTTTATCAGCTTTAATTTTGACAGAAAAATAAAAATTGATAGGAGTAACTGTTTTCGAGATATAAGCAAAAAACCAATAAGAAAACTGTGACTGTTACTGAACAAAAATGTAATTCAGTTTTCAATGTTTGAGACGAAGACGAAACTGCAGCATTTAAAAACGACTCTGAAGACTTCAGTGACTTTTATGTCACTTCCTTTTTCTTCTAATAAAGTATTGGACCCAATAAATTAAGTGTATTTTAAATCACAAGACATTTTCTGTTAAAGCACTATTTTTTTAAATATTAATTATTTTCAATCATATATCTCGCTTATGGTTAGTCCTACATGAAAAATGCAAATAACTATTTTATAGGAAATTTTATCAGCTTGAATTTTAGTAAAAAGTTAAAAATTGATAGGAGTAACTGTTTTCGAGATATAAGCAAGAAACCAAAACACTGTTACCTTAATTAAGCGTTTGCATATAAGCAAATTTAGTACTATTAGTATTATTATTATTAATGTTATTGTTATTAATATGACAACTAAAGACAACTCTGAAACCTTTAGTGACTTTTATGTCTTTTCCTTTTTCCTCTACTAAAGTGTTAGACACAATTAAATTAGTTTAATTTCAGTTTTCAAACATTTTATTTTAAAGCAAATTTTTGTAAAAAATTATTTATATCCAACTCTATAACTCGCTTATGGTTGGTCCTACAAGAAAAATGCAAATAACTATTTTGTAGGAAATTTTATCAGCTTTAATTTTGAAAAAAAGACAAAAATTCATAGGAGTAACCGTTTTCGAGATATAAGCAAGAAACCAAAAAACTGTTACCTTAATAAAGCGCTTGCATATAAGCAGATTTAGTACTATTAGTATTATTATTGTTAATGTTATTGTTATTAATATGACGACTAAAAACGATTTTGAAGACTTTGGTGACTTATGTTTTTTTCTTTTTTCTCAACTAAAGTGTTAGACACAATTAATTTAGTTTAATTTCAGTATTTCAAACATTTTATTTTTAAGCAAGTTTTTGTTAAATATTATTTATATCCAACTTTATAACTCGCTTATGGTTGGTCCTACAAGAAAAATGCAAATAACTATTTTGTAGGAAATGTTATCAGCTTTAATTTTGAAAGAAAGATAAAAATTGATAGGAGTAACTGTTTTCGAGATATAAGCAAAAAACCAATGTAAAAACTGTTACCGTTTCAGAACAAAAATGTAATTCAGTTTTCAATGTTTGAGACGAAGACGAAAATGCAGCATTTAAAATCGACTCTGAAGACTTCAGTGACTTATATGTCACCCCCTTTTTTTCTAATAAAGTATTGGACCTAATAAATTAAGTGTATTTTAAATCACAAGACATTTTCTGTTAAAGCACTTCTTTTTTAAATATTAATTATTTTCAATCTTATATCTCGCTTATGGTTAGTCCTACATAAAAAATGCAAATAATTATTTTGTAGGAAATTTTATCAGCTTGAATTTTAGTAAAAAGATAAAAGTTGATAGGAGTAACTGTTTTCGAGATATGAGCAAGAAACCAAAACACTGTTACCTTAATTAAGCGTTTGCATATTAGCAAATTTAGTACTATTAGTATTATTATTATTAATGTTATTGTTATTAATATGACGATTAAAGACAACTTTGAAACCTTTAGTGACTTTTATGTCTTCTTCTTTTTCCTCTACTAAAGTGTTAGACACAATTAAATTAGTTTAATTTCAGTTTTTCAAACATTTTATTTTAAAGCAAATTTTTGTTAAATACTATTTATATCCAACTCTATAACTCGCTTATGGTTGGTCCTACAAGAAAAATGCAAATAACTATTTTGTAGGAAATTTTATCAGCTTGAATTTTGAAAAAAAGATAAAAATTGATAGGAGTAACTGTTTTCGAGATATAAGCAAGAAACCAAAAAACTGTTACCTTAATAAAGCGCTTGCATATAAGCAGATTTAGTACTATTAGTATTATTATTAATAATGTTATTGTTATTAATATGACGACTAAAAACGATTCTGAAGACTTTGGTGACTTTTATGTCTTTTTCTTTTTTCTCTACTAAAGTGTTAGACTCAATTAATTTAGTTTAATTTCGGTTTTTCAAACATTTTATTTAAAGCAAATTTTTGTTAAATATTATTTATATCCAACTCTATAACTCGCTTATGGTTGGTCCTACAAGAAAAATGCAAACAACTATTTTGTAGGAAGCTTTATCAGCTTTAATTTTAAAAAAAAGATAAAAATTGATAGGAGTAACTGTTTTCGAGATATAAGCAAAAAACCAATAAGAAAACTGTAACAGTTACTGAACAAAAATGTAATTCAGTTTTCAATGTTTGAGACGAAGACGAAAATGCAGCATTTACAAACGACTCTAAAGACTTCAGTGACCTTTCTGTCACCTCTTTTTTCTTCTAATAAAGTATTGGACCCAATAAATTAAGTGTATTTTAAATCACAAGACATTTTCTGTTGAAGCACTTTTTTTTAAATTTTAATTATTTTCAAACTTATATCTCGCTTATGGTTAGTCCTACATTAAAAATGCAATTAACTATTTTGTAGGAAATTTTATCAGCTTTAATTTTAGTAAAAAGATAAAAATTGATAGGAGTAACTGTTTTCGAGATATAAGCAAGAAACCAAAACACTGTTACCTTAATTAAGCGTTTGCATATAAGCAAATTTAGTACTATTAGTATTATTATTATTAATGTTATTGTTATTAATATTACGATTAAAGACAACTTGGAAACCTTTAGTGACTTTTATGTCTTCTTCTTTTTCCTCTACTAAAGTGTTAGACACAATTAAATTAGTTTAATTTCAGTTTTTCAAACATTTTATTTTAAAGCAAATTTTTGTTAAATATTATTTATATCCAACTCTATAACTCGCTTATGGTTGGTCCTACAAGAAAAATGCAAATAACTATTTTGTAGGAAATTTTATCAGCTTTAATTTTGAAAAAAAGATAAAAATTGATAGGAGTAACTGTTTTCGAGATATAAGCAAAAAACCAATAAGAAAACTGTGACTGTTACTGAACAAAAATGTAATTCGGTTTTCAATGTTTAAGACGAAGACGAAACTGCAGCATTTAAAAACGACTCTGAAGACTTCAGTGACTTTTATGTCACTTCCTTTTTCTTCTAATAAAGTATTGGACCCAATAAATTAAGTGTATTTTAAATCACAAGACATTTTCTGTTAAAGCACTTTTTTTTTAAATATTAATTATTTTCAATCATATATCTCGCTTATGGTTAGTCCTACATGAAAAATGCAAATAACTATTTTGTAGGAAATTTTATCAGCTTGAATTTTAGTAAAAAGATAAAAATTGATAGGAGTAACTGTTTTCGAGATATAAGCAAGAAACCAAAACACTGTTACCTTAATTAAGCGTTTGCATATAAGCAAATTTAGTACTATTAGTATTATTATTATTAATGTTATTGTTATTAATATGACAACTAAAGACAACTCTGAAACCTTTAGTGACTTTTATGTCTTTTCTTTTTTTCTCTACTAAAGTGTTAGACACAGTTAAATTAGTTTAATTTCAGTTTTTCAAACATTTTATTTTAAAGCAAATTTTTGTTAAATATTATTTATATCCAACTCTATAACTCGCTTATGGTTGGTCCTACAAGAAAAATGCAAATAACTATTTTGTAGAATATTTTATCAGCTTTAATTTTGAAAGAAAGACAAAAATTCATAGGAGTAACTGTTTTCGAGATATCAGCAAGAAACCAAAAAACTGTTACCTTAATAAAGCGCTTGCATATAAGCAGATTTTGTACTATTAGTATTATTATTATTAATGTTATTGTTATTAATATGACGACTAAAAACGATTCTGAAAACTTTGGTGACTTTTATGTCTTTTTCTTTTTTCTCTACTAAAGTGTTAGACACAATTAATTTAGTTTAATTTCAGTATTTCAAACATTTTATTTTTAAGTAAGTTTTTGTTAAATATTATTTATATCCAACTTTATAACTCGCTTATGGTTGGTCCTACAAGAAAAATGCAAATAACTATTTTGTAGGAAATGTTATCAGCTTTAATTTTGAAAGAAAGATAAAAATTGATAGGAGTAACTGTTTTCGAGATATAAGCAAAAAACCAAAGTAAAAACTGTTACCGTTTCAGAACAAAAATGTAATTCAGTTTTCAATGTTTGAGACGAAGACGAAAATGCAGCATTTAAAATCGACTCTGAAGACTTCAGTGACTTATATGTCACCCCCTTTTTTTTTTAATAAAGTATTGGACCTAATAAATTAGGTGTATTTTAAATCACAAGACATTTTCTGTTAAAGCACTTTTTTTTTAAATATTAATTATTTTCAATCATATATCTCGCTTATGGTTAGTCCTACATGAAAAATGCAAATAACTATTTTGTAGGAAATTTTATCAGCTTGAATTTTAGTAAAAAGATAAAAATTGATAGGAGTAACTGTTTTCGAGATATAAGCAAGAAACCAAAACACTGTTACCTTAATTAAGCGTTTGCATATAAGCAAATTTAGTACTATTAGTATTATTATTATTAATGTTATTGTTATTAATATGACAACTAAAGACAACTCTGAAACCTTTAGTGACTTTTATGTCTTTTCCTTTTTTCTCTACTAAAGTGTTAGACACAGTTAAATTAGTTTAATTTCAGTTTTTCAAACATTTTATTTTAAAGCAAATTTTTGTTAAATATTATTTATATCCAACTCTATAACTCGCTTATGGTTGGTCCTACAAGAAAAATGCAAATAACTATTTTGTAGAATATTTTATCAGCTTTAATTTTGAAAAAAAGACAAAAATTTATAGGAGTAACTGATTTCGAGATATAAGCAAGAAACCAAAAAACTGTTACCTTAATAAAGCGCTTGCATATAAGCAGATTTAGTACTATTAGTATTATTATTATTAATGTTATTGTTATTAATATGACGACTAAAAACGATTCTGAAGACTTTGGTGACTTTTATGTCTTTTTCTTTTTTCTCTACTAAAGTGTTAGACACAATTAATTTAGTTTAATTTCAGTATTTCAAACATTTTATTTTTAAGCAAGTTTTTGTTAAATATTATTTATATCTAACTTTATAACTCGCTTATGGTTGGTCCTACAAGAAAAATGCAAATAACTATTTTGTAGGAAATGTTATCAGCTTTAATTTTGAAAGAAAGATAAAAATTGATAGGAGTAACTGTTTTCGAGATATAAGCAAAAAACCAAAGTAAAAACTGTTACCGTTTCAGAACAAAAATGTAATTCAGTTTTCAATGTTTGAGACGAAGACGAAAATGCAGCATTTAAAATCGACTCTGAAGACTTCAGTGACTTATATGTCACCCCCTTTTTTTTTTAATAAAGTATTGGACCTAATAAATTAAGTGTATTTTAAATCACAAGCCATTTTCTGTTAGAGCACTTCTTTTTTAAATATTAATTATTTTCAATCTTATATCTCGCTTATGGTTAGTCCTACATAAAAAATGCAAATAACTATTTTGTAGGAAATTTTATCAGCTTGAATTTTAGTAAAAAGATAAAAATTGATAGGAGTAACTGTTTTCGAGATATGAGCAAGAAACCAAAACACTGTTACCTTAATTAAGCGTTTGCATATAAGCAAATTTAGTACTATTTGTATTATTATTATTAATGTTATTGTTATTAATATGACGATTAAAGACAACTTTGAAACCATTAGTGATTTTTATGTCTTCTTCTTTTTCCTCTACTAAAGTGTTAGACACAATTAAATTAGTTTAATTTCAGTTTTTCAAACATTTTATTTTAAAGCAAATTTTTGTTAAATATTATTTATATCCAACTCTATAACTCGCTTATGGTTGGTCCTACAAGAAAAATGCAAATAACTATTTTGTAGGAAATTTTATCAGCTTTAATTTTGACAGAAAGATAAAAATTGATAGGAGTAACTGTTTTCGAGATATAAGCAAAAAACCAATAAGAAAACTGTGACTGTTACTGAACAAAAATGTAATTCAGTTTTCAATGTTTGAGACGAAGACGAAACTGCAGCATTTAAAAACGACTCTGAAGACTTCAGTGACTTTTATGTCACTTCCTTTTTCTTCTAATAAAGTATTGGACCCAATAAATTAAGTGTATTTTAAATCACAAGACATTTTCTGTTAAAGCACTTTTTTTTTAAATATTAATTATTTTCAATCATATATCTCGCTTATGGTTAGTCCTACATGAAAAATGCA
Organism: Tribolium castaneum; assembly: GCF_031307605.1. NCBI lineage: Eukaryota > Metazoa > Arthropoda > Insecta > Coleoptera > Tenebrionidae > Tribolium > Tribolium castaneum. The sequence goes on from NW_026986630.1 coordinate 911,024, forward strand.
AATGACTATTTTGTAGGAAATTTTATCAGCTTGAATTTTAGTAAAAAGATAAAAATTGGTAGGAGTAACTGTTTTCGAGACATAAGCAAGAAACCAAAACACTGTTACCTTAATTAAGCGTTTGCATATAAGCAAATTTAGTACTATTAGTATTATTATTATTAATGTTATTGTTATTAATATGACGACTAAAAACGATTCTGAAGACTTTGGTGACTTTTATGTCTTTTTCTTTTTTCTCTACTAAAGTGTTAGACACAATTAATTTAGTTTAATTTCAGTATTTCAAACATTTTATTTTTAAGCAAGTTTTTGTTAAATATTATTTATATCTAACTTTATAACTCGCTTATGGTTGGTCCTACAAGAAAAATGCAAATAACTATTTTGTAGGAAATGTTATCAGCTTTAATTTTGAAAGAAAGATAAAAATTGATAGGAGTAACTGTTTTCGAGATATAAGCAAAAAACCAAAGTAAAAACTGTTACCGTTTCAGAACAAAAATGTAATTCAGTTTTCAATGTTTGAGACGAAGACGAAAATGCAGCATTTAAAATCGACTCTGAAGATTTCAGTGACTTATATGTCACCCCCTTTTTTTTTTAATAAAGTATTGGACCTAATAAATTAAGTGTATTTTAAATCACAAGCCATTTTCTGTTAGAGCACTTCTTTTTTAAATATTAATTATTTTCAATCTTATATCTCGCTTATGGTTAGTCCTACATAAAAAATGCAAATAACTATTTTGTAGGAAATTTTATCAGCTTGAATTTTAGTAAAAAGATAAAAATTGATAGGAGTAACTGTTTTCGAGATATGAGCAAGAAACCAAAACACTGTTACCTTAATTAAGCGTTTGCATATAAGCAAATTTAGTACTATTTGTATTATTATTATTAATGTTATTGTTATTAATATGACGATTAAAGACAACTTTGAAACCTTTAGTGACTTTTATGTCTTTTTCTTTTTCCTCTACTAAAGTGTTAGACTCAATTAATTTAGTTTAATTTCGGTTTTTCAAACATTTTATTTTAAAGCAAATTTTTGTTAAATATTATTTATATCCAACTCTATAACTCGCTTATGGTTGGTCCTACAAAAAAATGCAAATAACTATTTTGTAGGAAATTTTATTAGCTTTAATTTTGAAAAAAAGATAAAAATTGATAGGAGTAACTGTTTTCGAGATATAAGCAAGAAACCAAAAAAATGTTACGTTAATTAAGCGTTTGCATATAAGCAAATTTAGTACTATTAGTATTATTATTATTAATGTTATTGTTATTAATATGACGACTAAAGACGACTCTGAAACATTTAGTGACTTTTATGTCTTTTCCTTTTTCCTCTACTAAAGTGTTAGACACAATTAATTTAGTTTAATTCCGGTTTTTCAAGCATTTTATTTTAAAGCAAATTTTTGTTAAATATTATTTATATCCAACTCTATAACTCGTTTATGCTTGGTCCTACAAGAAAAATGTAAATAACTATTTTGTTGGAAATTTTATCAGCTTTAATTTTGAAAGAAAGATAAAATTTGATAGGAGTAACTGTTTTCGAGATATAAGCAAAAAACCAATAAGAAAACTGTAACTGTTACTGAACAAAAATGTAATTCAGTTTTCAATGTTTGAGACGAAGTCAAAAATGCAGCATTTAAAAACGACTCTGAAGACTTCAGTGACTTTTATGTCACCTCCTTTTTCTTCTAATAAAGTATTGGACCCAACAAATTAAGTGTATTTTAAATCACAAGACATTTTCTGTTAAAACACTTTTTTTTAATTAATAATTATTTTCAAACTTATATCTCGCTTATGGTTAGTTCTACATGAAAAATGCAAATAACTATTTTGTAGGAAATTTTATCACCTTTAATTTTGGTGAAAAAGTAAAAATTGATAGGAGTAACTGTTTTCGAGATATAGGCAAAAAACAAAAAAACTGTTACCTTAATTAAGCGCTTGCATATAAGCAAATTTAGTACTACTAGTATTGTTGTTATAAATGTTATTGTTATTAATATGACGACTAAAGACAACTTTAAGACTTTAGTGACTTTTATGTCTCCTCCTTTTTCCTCTACTAAAGTGTTAGACACAATTAATTTAGTTTAATTTCGGTTTTTCAAACATTTTATTTTAAAGCAAATTTTTGTTAAATATTAAAAACTATAAAATGGCTTAGATTGCCTAAAAACACAGATCACACATGATCTTTTGCATAAAAATGAGAAAACGCTCATGTAACACACAAAATAAGCTCCATTTTTCCTTTTTAAAAGTATTATTATTATTATTACTTTTGTTACTATTACTATTATTATTATTATTATTATTATTATTATTATTATTATTATTGTTATTATTATTATTATTATTATTATTATTATTATTATTATTATTATTATTATTATTATTATTATTATTATTAAAAACTTATATTAAACAGACAGAAAACGTCGTATTCTGACACAACTTAAAACACAGATCACACATGATCTTTTGCATAGAAATGAGAAAACGCTCATATAACACAAAATAAGCTTCATTTTGGCTTAGAAAACTAAGCTTACTTTTACTACTACTATTATTTTTATTTTTATTATTATTATTATTATTACTATTATTTTTATTATTATTATTACTATTATTATTATTATTATTATTATTATTATTATTATTATTATTATTATTATTATTATTATTATTATTATTAATATTATTATTATTAAAGACCGATTATAACTTTTGTATAGTAAATGTTTTTATACCAGTTTTAAAATGAGTTATTAATTTTATTCAACTTCTTGCCTAAAAACACAGATCACAGATGATCTCTTGAATAGAAATGAGAAAACGCTCATATAACACACAAAATATGCATCATTTTTGCTTAGAAAAACTAAGCTTTAATTTAGAAAGAAATTCATTATTATAAGTATTATTATCATTATTATTATTATTATTATTATTATTATTATTTCTTTTATTACTATTATTATTATTATTATTATTATTATTACTATTATTATTATTATTATTAACTTTTGTATAGTAAATGTTTTTATACCAGTTTTAAAATGAGTTATTAATTTTAGACAATTTCTTGCCTAAAAATACAGATCACAGATGATTTCTTGCATAGAAATGAGAAAGCGCTCATATAACACACAAAATAAGCTTCATTTTTGCTTAGAAAACTAAGCTTACTTATATTTCTATTATTATTTTGATTATTATTATTATTATTATTATTATTATTATTATTATTATTATTATTATTATTGTTATTATTATTATTATTATTATTGTTATTATTATTATTATTATTAAAAACTTATATTAAACAGACAGAAAACGTCGTATTCTGACACAAAAAAACGAATTACGTTATAGACTTGACGAGAACGGCGTATCTCGGACTCTTATAGGACTCTTATAGGGTCAAAAATTATCAGTTTGGATTAAAACAAATTATTTTTGTTGATTCTCAGTCTGAATTGTTCATCAGTTCAAACAAAAACGGCTTACTTTAGACGATCTTTTGCTTTGAACAAGAATACTTACATCGAACAGACTAAAAACGTATTAATCTGGCATAAAAGAGCAATTTATGTATCACTTTGGATAAAGGCAGCTAATCCTATTCGTTTCATTGCTTAAAATAGACAAAATTGTTAATAAATCTAACAAAAACGCTGTATTCTAGCACAAAATACAAATTACATTATAGTTTCGACGAGAATAGCTTATTTGGAATGATTCTATGCTTCCAAACGAGTAAATTTTTAATAAACAGATGCCAAACATCATGTTTTGTCCTATAAAGACATTTTATATTGCAGTTTGTATTAAAACAAAATATTTTCGTTGATTCTTTGTTAGAAGCAGCAAACCTAACATTAAAGAATCTGAAAACTTTGTATTCGGACACAAACCACCGAATTTTGTTTCAGTTTAGACAAAAACGGTTGATTTTCGACAATATTTTGCTTTGAACAAGAAAGCTTATATCAAACTGACTAAAAACGTCTTATTTTAGCACAAAACAAAAGATTTGCGTTATAGTCTTAAAGCTGATTCATGCCACAGTTTGGATAAAAACCAATTATTTTTGTTAATTCATTGTTACAAACAAGAAACCTTACATCAAAGAAACTGAAAACCCCTTATTTAGGCACAGAAATTCGAATTACGTTTCAGTCTGGACAAAAACTGCTTATTTTAGACGATCCTTTGTTTTGAACACGAAAACTTACATTAAAAAGATTAAAAACGTCTTATTCTGGCTGAAAACTGCAAATTATATATTACTCTAGATAAAAGCAATTTATCCTGATTACTCCTTTACTTAGAATATAGTAAACTTGTATAAAACTTAATGAAAACTTTAAATTTCGTCTCAAAGAAATAATTTACGTTATAGTTTTGACCAGCACTGTTTATTTCAAACGAAATTATGATTCGAAACTAATGAACTTTTATGGGGCAGATGCAAAACCACATATTACCATATAAAGCGTTGTTTTAAAGCAAAGTATTACCTTTTGCAACAAGAAATTTCACGTCAAAGAAACTGAAAACATCGTATCCATGCACAAATATCGAATTACGTATCAGTTTAGGCAAATACAGCTTATTTTAAACGATTCCTTGCTATAAACAAGAAAAATTTTATCAAACATATTGAAAATGTCTTATTCTCGAAAATAAGAGCAAATTATGTATCAGTTTTAACAAAAGCGGATTACTCTGTTTGATTCTATGCTTAGAGTAGAGTAAATTACTATAAAACGTAATGAAAACTCTATATTCAAGCTCAAAAGAACAAATTACGTTATAGTTTTGACAAAAAAAAATTATTTCGGACGACTACATATTTCGAAGTAAGCAAACTTTAATTGAACAAGTGCAAAAGCTAATACTTTGCTTTAAAATAACGATTTATGTGGTAATATGGTATTTTGCATCTGTCCTATAAAAGTTTACTCGTTTCGCTCCATTGAATCATTCGAAATAAATTATTTTGACACAACAACGAAAATAATTTTTTTGTTTAAACTGTAACATGTCGTTTTTATAAAACGAACTAAGACGTTTGGCATCTGTTTAGTGAAAGTTTTCTCGTTTGGGGGCATAAAATCGTTTGAAATTAACAGTTCTGGTCAAAACTATAACGTAAATTATTTCTTTGAGACGAAATTTAAAGTTTTCATTAAGTTTTATACAAATTTGCTCTATTCTAAGCAAAGGAGTAATCAGGATAAACTGCTTTTATCCAAAGTAATACATAATTTGCAGTTTTGAGCCAGAATAAGACGTTTTTAATCTTTTTAATGTAAGTTTTCGTGTTCAAAAGAAAGAATCGTCTAAAATAAGTAATTTGTGTCCAGACTGAAACGTAATTTGATTTTCTGGGCCTGAATAAGAGATTTTCAGTTTCTTTGATGTAAGGTTTCTTGTTTGTAACAATGAATAAACGAAAATCATTGGTTTTAATCCAAACTGTGACATAAATCGTTTTTTAAAGGCGAAATCAGACGTTTTGTCTCTGTTCAGTGAAAGTATAGTGGTTTCAAAGCATAGAATCGTTTGAAATTAACAGTTCTCGTCAAGACTATAACGCAAATCTTTAAAGTGATACAAAGAAATAATTTACGTAATAGTTTTGACCAGAACTGTTAATTTCAAACGATTTTATGCCCCCAAACGAGAAAACTTTCACTAAACAGATGCCAAACGTCTTAGTTCGTTTTATAAAAGCGACTTATGTTACAGTTTAAACAAAAACAAATTATTTGTGTTGTTGTTGTGTCAAAATAATTTATTTCTAATGATTCAATGGAGCGAAACGGGTAAACTTTTATAGGACAGATGCAAAATACCATATTACCACATAAATCATTATTTTAAGGCAAAGTATTAGCTTTTGCACATGTTCAATTAAAGTTTGCTTACTTCGAAGTATGTAATCGTCCGAAATATTTTTTTTTTGTCAAAACTATAACGTAATTTGTTCTTTTGAGCTTGAATATAGAGTTTTCATTACGTTTTATAGTAGTTTACTCTACTCTAAGCATAGAATCAAACAGAGTAATCCGCTTTTGTTAAAACTGATACATAATTTGCTCTTATTTTCGAGAATAAGACGTTTTCAATATGCTTGATAAAATTTTTCTTGTTTATAGCAAGGAATCGTTTAAAATAAGCTGTATTTGCCTAAACTGATACGTAATTAGATATTTATGTATGGATACGAAGTTTTCAGTTTCTTTGACGTGAAATTTCTTGTTGCAAAAGGTAATACTTTGCTTTAAAACAACGCTTTATATGGTAATATGTGGTTTTGCATCGGCCCCATAAAAGTTCATTAGTTTCGAATCATAATTTCGTTTGAAATAAACAGTGCTGGTCAAAACTATAACGTAAATTATTTCTTTGAGACGAAATTTAAAGTTTTCATTAAGTTTTATACAAGTTTACTCTATTCTAAGTAAAGGAGTAATCAGGATAAATTGCTTTTATCTAGAGTAATATATAATTTGCAGTTTTCAGCCAGAATAAGACGTTTTTAATCTTTTTAATGTAAGTTTTCGTGTTCAAAACAAAGGATCGTCTAAAATAAGCAGTTTTTGTCCAGACTGAAACGTAATTCGAATTTCTGTGCCTAAATAAGGGGTTTTCAGTTTCTTTGATGTAAGGTTTCTTGTTTGTAACAATGAATTAACAAAAATAATTGGTTTTTATCCAAACTGTGGCATGAATCAGCTTTAAGACTATAACGCAAATCTTTTATTTTGTGCTAAAATAAGACGTTTTTAGTCAGTTTGATATAAGCTTTCTTGTTCAAAGCAAAATATTGTCGAAAATCAACCGTTTTTGTTTAAACTGAAACAAAATTCGGTGGTTTGTGTCCGAATACAAAGTTTTCAGATTCTTTAATGTTAGGTTTGCTGCTTCTAACAAAGAATCAACGAAAATATTTTGTTTTAATACAAACTGCAATATAAAATGTCTTTATAGGACAAAACATGATGTTTGGCATCTGTTTATTAAAAATTTACTCGTTTGGAAGCATAGAATCATTCCAAATAAGCTATTCTCGTCGAAACTATAATGTAATTAGTATTTTGTGCTAGAATACAGCGTTTTTGTTAGATTTATTAACAACTTTGTCTATTTTAAGCAATGAAACGAATAGGATTAGCTGCCTTTATCCAAAGTGATACATAAATTGCTCTTTTATGCCAGATTAATACGTTTTTAGTCTGTTCGATGTAAGTTTTCTTGTTCAAAGCAAAAGATCGTCTAAAGTAAGCCGTTTTTGTTTGAACTGATGAACAATTCAGACTGAGAGTCAACAAAAATAATTTGTTTTAATCCAAACTGATAATTTTTGACCCTATAAGAGTCCTATAAGAGTCCGAGATACGCCGTTCTCGTCAAGTCTATAACGTAATTCGTTTTTTTGTGTCAGAATACGACGTTTTCTGTCTGTTTAATTTAAGTTTTTAATAATAATAATAATAATAACAATAATAATAATAATAATAATAATAATAATAACAACAATAATAATAATAATAATAATAGTAATAATAATAATAATAATAATAATAATAATAATAATAATAATAATAATAATAATGATAATAATACTTATAATAATGAATTTCTTTCTAAAATAAAGCTTAGTTTTTCTAAGCAAAAATGATGCTTATTTTGTGTGTTATATGACGTTTTCTCATTTCTATGCAAGAGATCATCTGTGATCTGTGTTTTTAGGCAAGAAATTGAATAAAATTAATAACTCATTTTAAAACTGGTATAAAAACATTTACTATACAAAAGTTAATAATAATAATAATAATAATAATAATAATAGTAATAAAAGAAAACAATAAAATAATAATAATAATAATAATAATAATAATAATGATAATAATACTTATAATAATTAAATTTCTTTCTAAATTAAAGCTTAGTTTTTCTAAGCAAAAATGAAGCTTATTTTGTGTGTTATATGAGCGCTTTCTCATTTCTATGCAAGAAATCATCTGTGATCTGTATTTTTAGGCAAGAAATGTCTAAAATTAATAACTCATTTAAAACTGGTATAAAAACATTTACTATACAAAAGTTAATAATAATAATAATAATAATAATATAATAATAATAATAGTAATAATAATAATAATAATATAAGTAATAATAATATAATAATAATAATAATAATAATAATAATAATAATAATAGATAATAAAAGAAAAAAAATAATAATTATAATAATAATAATAATATATGATAATAATACTTATAATAATAAATTTCTTTTTAAATTAAAGCTTAGTTTTTCTAAGCAAAAATGATGCTTATTTTGTGTTATCTGAGCGTTTTCTCATTTCTATGCAAGAGATCATCTGTGATCTGTGTTTTTTAGGCAAGAAATTGTCTTAAATTAATAACTCATTTTAAAACTGGTATAAAAACATTTACTATACAAAAGTTATAATCGGTCTTTAATAAGAATAATATTAATAATATAATAATAATAATAATAATAATAATAATAATAATAATAATAATAATAATAATAATAATAATAATAATAATAATAATAATAGTAATATAAATAATAGTAATAATATATAATAATAAAATAAAAATAATAGTAGTAGTAAAAGTAAGCTTAGTTTTCTAAGCCAAAATGAAGCTTATTTTGTATTATATGAGCGTTTTCTCATTTCTATGCAAAAGATCATGTGTGATCTGTGTTTTAAGTTGTGTCAGGAATACGACGTTTTCTGTCTGTTTAATATAAGTTTTATTAATAATAATAATAATAATAATAATAATATTATAATAATAATAATAACAATAATATTATAATAATAATATAAATAATAATATAGTAATAGTAACAAAAGTAATAATAATAATAATACTTTTAAAAAGAAAAAATGGAGCTTATTTTGTGTGTTACATGAGCGTTTTCTCATTTTTATGCAAAAGATCATGTGTGATCTGTGTTTTAGGCAATCTAAGCCATTTTATAGTTTTTAAATATTTAACAAAAATTTGCTTTAAAATAAAATGTTTGAAAAACCGAAATTAAACTAAATTAATTGTGTCTAACACTTTAGTAGAGGAAAAAGGAGGAGACATAAAGTCACTAAAGTCTTAAAGTTGTCTTTAGTCGTCATATTATAACAATAACATTTATAATAGCAATACTAGTTGTACTAAATTTGCTTATATGCAAGCGCTTAATTAAGGTAACAGTTTTTTTGTTTTTTGCCTATATCTCGAAAACAGTTACTCCTATCAATTTTTACTTTTTCACCAAAATTAAAGGTGATAAAATTTCCTACAAAATAGTTATTTGCATTTTTCATGTAGAACTAACCATAAGCGAGATATAAGTTTGAAAATAATTATTAATTAAAAAAAGTGTTTTAACAGAAATGTCTTGTGATTTAAAATACACTTAATTTGTTGGGTCCAATACTTTATTAGAAGAAAAAGAAGGTGACATAAAAGTCCACTGAAGTCTTCAGAGTCGTTTTTAAATGCTGCATTTTTGACTTCGTCTCAAACATTGAAAACTGAATTACATTTTTGTTCAGTAACAGTTACAGTTTTCTTATTGGTTTTTTGCTTATATCTCGAAAACAGTTACTTCTATCAAATTTTATCTTTCTTTCAAAATTAAAGCTGATAAAATTTCCAACAAAATAGTTATTTACATTTTTCTTGTAGGACCAAGCATAAACGAGTTATAGAGTTGGATATAAATAATATTTAACAAAAATTTGCTTTAAAATAAAATGCTTGAAAAACCGGAATTAAACTAAATTAATTGAGTCTAACACTTTAGTAGAGGAAAAAGGAGAAGACATAAAAGTCACTAAATGTTTCAGAGTCGTCTTTAGTCGTCATATTAATAACATAACATTAATAATAATAATACTAATAGTACTAAATTTGCTTATATGCAAACGCTTATAACGTAACATTTTTTTGGTTTCTTGCTTATATCTCGAAAACAGTTACTCCTATCAATTTTTATCTTTTTTTCAAAATTAAAGCTAATAAAATTTCCTACAAAATAGTTATTTGCATTTTTTTGTAGGACCAACCATAAGCGAGTTATAGAGTTGGATATAAATATAATTTAACAAAAAATTGCTTTAAAATAAAATGTTTGAAAAACCGAAATTAAACTAAATTAATTGAGTCTAACACTTTAGTAGAGGAAAAAGAAAAAGACATAAAAGTCACTAAAGGTTTCAGAGTTGTCTTTAGTTGTCATATTAATAACAATAACATTAATAATAATAATACTAATAGTACTAAAATTTGCTTATATGCAAACGCTTAATTAAGGTAACAGTGTTTTGGTTTCTTGCTTATATCTCGAAAACAGTTACTCCTATCAATTTTTATCTTTTTACTAAAATTTAAGCTGATAAAATTTCCTACAAAATAGTTATTTGCATTTTTCATGTAGGACTAACCAAAGCGAGATATATGATTGAAAATAATTAATATTTTAAAAAAAAAGTGCTTTAACAGAAAATGTCTTGTGATTTAAAATACACTTAATTTATTGGGTCCAATACTTTATTAGAAAAAAAAGGAAGTGACATAAAAGTTCTCTGAAGTCTTCAGAGTCGTTTTTAAATGCTGCAGTTTCGTCTTCGTCTCAAACATTGAAAACTGAATTACATTTTTGTTCAGTAACAGTCACAGTTTTCTTATTGGTTTTTTGCTTATATCTCGAAAACAGTTACTCCTATCAATTTTATCTTTCTGTCAAAATTAAAGCTGATAAAATTTCCTACAAAAAGGTTATTTGCATTTTTCTTGTAGGACCAACCATAAGCGAGTTATAGAGTTGGATATAAATAATATTTAACAAAAATTTGCTTTAAAAATAAAATGTTTGAAAAACTGAAATTAAACTAATTTAATTGTGTCTAACACTTTAGTAGAGGAAAAAGAAGAAGACATAAAAGTCACTAAAGGTTTCAAAGTTGTCTTTAATCGTCATATTAATAACAATAACATTAATAATAATATACTAATAGTACTAAATTTGCTTATATGCAAACGCTTATTAAGGTAACAGTGTTTTGGTTTCTTGCTCATATCTCGAAAAACAGTTACTCCTATCAATTTTTATCTTTTTACTAAAATTCAAGCTGATAAAATTTCCTACAAAAATAGTTATTTGCATTTTTTATGTAGGACTAACTATAAGCGAGATATAAGATTGAAAATAATTAATATTTAAAAAGAAGTGCTTTAACAGAAAATGTCTTGTGACTTAAAATACACTTAATTTATTAGGTCCAATTCTTTATTAAAAAAAAAGGGGGTGACATATAAGTCACTGAAGTCTTCAGAGTCGATTTTAAATGCATGCATTTTCGTCTTCGTCTCAAACATTGAAAACTGAATTACATTTTGTTCTGAAACGGTAACAGTTTTTACTTTGGTTTTTTGCTTATATCTCGAAAACAGTTACTCCTATCAATTTTTATCTTTCTTTCAAAATTAAAGCTGATAACATTTCCTACAAAATAGTTATTTGCATTTTCTTGTAGGACCAACCATAAGCGAGTTATAAAGTTGGATATAAATAATATTTAACAAAAACTTGCTTAAAAATAAAATGTTTGAAATACTGAAATTAAACTAAATTAATTGTGTCTAACACTTTAGTTAGAGAAAAAAGAAAAAGACATAAAAGTCACCAAAGTCTTCAGAATCGTTTTTAGTCGTCATATTAATAACAATAACATTAATAATAATAATACTAATAGTACTAATCTGCTTATATGCAAGCGCTTTATTAAGGTAACAGTTTTTTGGTTTCTTGCTTATATCTCGAAAACAGTTACTCCTATGAATTTTTGTCTTTCTTTCAAAATTAAAGCTGATAAAATATTCTACAAAATAGTTATTTGCATTTTTCTTGTAGGACCAACCATAAGCGAGTTATAGAGTTGGATATAAATAATATTTAACAAAAATTTGCTTTAAAATAAAATGTTTGAAAAACTGAAATTAAACTAATTTAACTGTGTCTAACACTTTAGTAGAGAAAAAAGGAAAAAAACATAAAAGTCACTAAAGGTTTCAGAGTTGTCTTTAGTTGTCATATTAATAACAATAACATTAATAATAATAATACTAATAGTACTAAATTTGCTTATATGCAATCGCTTAATTAAGGTAACAGTGTTTTGGTTTCTTGCTTATATCTCGAAAACAGTTACTCCTATGAATTTTTGTCTTTCTTTCAAAATTAAAGCTGATAAATATTATACAAAATAGTTATTTGCATTTTTCTTGTAGGACCAACCATAAGCGGTTATAGAGTTGGATATAAATAATATTTAACAAAAATTTGCTTTAAATAAAATGTTTGAAAAACTGAAATTAAACTAATTTAACTGTGTCTAACACTTTAGTAGAGAAAAAAGGAAAAGACATAAAAGTCACTAAAGGTTCAGAGTTGTCTTTAGTTGACATATTAATAACAATAACATTAATAATAATAATACTAATAGTACTAAATTTGCTTATATGCAAACGCTTAATTAAGGTAACAGTGTTTTGGTTTCTTGCTTATATCTCGAAAACAGTTACTCCTATCAATTTTTATCTTTTTACTGAAATTCAAGCTGATAAAATTTCCTACAAAATAGTTATTTGCATTTTTCATGTAGGACTAACCATAAGCGAGATATATGATTGAAAATAATTAATATTTAAAAAAAAAGTGCTTTAACAGAAAATGTCTTGTTATTTAAAATACACTTAATTTATTGGGTCCAATACTTTATTAGAAAAAAAAGGAAGTGACAAAAAAGTCACTGAAGTCTTCAGAGTCGTTTTTAAATGCTGCAGTTTCGTCTTCGTCTCAAACATTGAAAACCGAATTACATTTTTGTTCAGTAACAGTCACAGTTTTCTTATTGGTTTTTTGCTTATATCTCGAAAACAGTTACTCCTATCAATTTTTATCTTTTTTTCAAAATTAAAGCTGATAAAATTTCCTACAAAATAGTTGTTTGCATTTTTCTTGTAGGACCAACCATAAGCGAGTTATAGAGTTGGATATAAATAATATTTAACAAAAATTTGCTTTAAAATAAAATGTTTGAAAAACTGAAATTAAACTAATTTAATTGTGTCTAACACTTTAGTAGAGGAAAAAGAAGAAGACATAAAAGTCACTAAAGGTTTCAAAGTTGTCTTTAATCGTAATATTAATAACAATAACATTAATAATAATAATACTAATAGTACTAAATTTGCTTATATGCAAACGCTTAATTAAGGTAACAGTGTTTTGGTTTCTTGCTTATATCTCGAAAACAGTTACTCCTATCAATTTTTATCTTTTTACTAAAATTAAAGCTGATAAAATTTCCTACAAAATAGTTAATTGCATTTTTAATGTAGGACTAACCATAAGCGAGATATAAGTTTGAAAATAATTAAAATTTAAAAAAAAGTGCTTCAACAGAAAATGTCTTGTGATTTAAAATACACTTAATTTATTGGGTCCAATACTTTATTAGAAGAAAAAAGAGGTGACAGAAAGGTCACTGAAGTCTTTAGAGTCGTTTGTAAATGCTGCATTTTTGTCTTCGTCTCAAACATTGAAAACTGAATTACATTTTTGTTCAGTAACTGTTACAGTTTTCTTATTGGTTTTTTGCTTATATCTCGAAAACAGTTACTCCTATCAATTTTTATCTTTCTTTTAAAATTAAAGCTGATAAAGCTTCCTACAAAATAGTTGTTTGCATTTTTCTTGTAGGATTAACCATAAGCGAGTTATAGAGTTGGATATAAATAATATTTAACAAAAACTTGCTTAAAAATAAAATGTTTGAAATACTGAAATTAAACTAAATTAATTGTGTCTAACACTTTAGTAGAGAAAAAAGAAAAAGACATAAAAGTCACCAAAGTCTTCAGAATCGTTTTTAGTCGTCATATTAATAACAATAACATTAATAATAATAATACTAATAGTACTAAATCTGCTTATATGCAAGCGCTTTATTAAGGTAACAGTTTTTTGGTTTCTTGCTTATATCTCGAAAACAGTTACTCCTATGAATTTTTGTTTTTTTTTCAAAATTAAAGCTGATAAAATTTCCTACAAAATAGTTATTTGCATTTTTCTTGTAGGACCAACCATAAGCGAGTTATAGAGTTGGATATAAATAATTTTTAACAAAAATTTGCTTTAAAATAAAATGTTTGAAAAACTGAAATTAAACTAATTTAATTGTGTCTAACACTTTAGTAGAGGAAAAAGGAAAAGACATAAAAGTCACTAAAGGTTTCAGAGTTGTCTTTAGTTGTCATATTAATAACAATAACATTAATAATAATAATACTAATAGTACTAAATTTGCTTATATGCATACGCTTAATTAAGGTAACAGTGTTTTGGTTTCTTGCTTATATCTCGAAAACAGTTACTCCTATCAATTTTTATCTTTTTACTAAAATTCAAGCTGATAAAATTTCCTATAAAATAGTTATTTGCATTTTTCATGTAGGACTAACCATAAGCGAGATATATGATTGAAAATAATTAGTATTTAAAAAAAAAGTGCTTTAACAGAAAATGTCTTGTGATTTAAAATACACTTAATTTATTGGGTCCAATACTTTATTAGAAGAAAAAGGAAGTGACATAAAAGTCACTGAAGTCTTCAGAGTCGTTTTTAAATGCTGCAGTTTCGTCTTCGTCTCAAACATTGAAAACTGAATTACATTTTTGTTCAGTAACAGTCACAGTTTTCTTACTGGTTTTTTGCTTATATCTCGAAAACAGTTACTCCTATCAATTTTTATCTTTCTGTCAAAATTAAAGCTGATAAAATTTCCTACAAAATAAATATTTGCATTTTTCTTGTAGGACCAACCATAAGCGAGTTATAGAGTTGGATATAAATAATATTTAACAAAAATTTGCTTTAAAATAAAATGTTTGAAAAACTGAAATTAAACTAATTTAATTGTGTCTAACACTTTAGTAGAGGAAAAAGAAGAAGACATAAAAGTCACTAAAGGTTTCAAAGTTGTCTTTAATCGTCATATTAATAACAATAACATTAATAATAATAATACTAATAGTACTAAATTTGCTTATATGCAAACGCTTAATTAAGGTAACAGTGTTTTGGTTTCTTGCTCATATCTCGAAAACAGTTACTCCTATCAATTTTAATCTTTCTTTCAAAATTAAAGCTGATAACATTTCCTACAAAATAGTTATTTGCATTTTTCTTGTGGGACCAACCATAAGCGAGTTATAAAGTTGGATATAAATAATATTTATCAAAAACTTGCTTAAAAATAAAATGTTTGAAATACTGAAATTAAACAAAATTAATTGTGTCTAACACTTTAATAGAAAAAAAAGAAAAAGACATAAAAGTCACCAAAGTCTTCAGAATCGTTTTTAGTCGTCATATTAATAACAATAACATTAATAATAATAATACTAATAGTACTAAATCTGCTTATATGCAAGCGCTTTATTAAGGTAACAGTTTTTTGGTTTCTTGCTTATATCTCGAAAACAGTTACTCCTATGAATTTTTGTCTTTTTTTCAAAATTAAAGCTGATAAAATTTCCTACAAAATAGTTATTTGCATTTTTCTTGTAGGACCAACCATAAGCGAGTTATAGAGTTGGATATAAATAATTTTTAACAAAAATTTGCTTTAAAATAAAATGTTTGAAAAACTGAAATTAAACTAATTTAATTGTGTCTAACACTTTAGTAGAGGAAAAAGGAAAAGACATAAAAGTCACTAAAGGTTTCAGAGTTGTCTTTAGTTGTCATATTAATAACAATAACATTAATAATAATAATACTAATAGTACTAAATTTGCTTATATGCAAACGCTTAA
Source organism: Tribolium castaneum (assembly GCF_031307605.1). Classification (NCBI taxonomy): domain Eukaryota; kingdom Metazoa; phylum Arthropoda; class Insecta; order Coleoptera; family Tenebrionidae; genus Tribolium; species Tribolium castaneum. Next base: position 926,991 of record NW_026986630.1, read on the forward strand.
TTAAGGTAACAGTGTTTTGGTTTCTTGCTTATATCTCGAAAACAGTTACTCCTATCAATTTTTATCTTTTTATTAAAATTCAAGCTGATAAAATTTCCTATAAAATAGTTATTTGCATTTTTCATGTAGGACTAACCATAAGCGAGATATATGATTGAAAATAATTAATATTTAAAAAAAAAGTGCTTTAACAGAAAATGTTTTGTGATTTAAAATACACTTAATTTATTGGGTCCAATACTTTATTAGAAGAAAAAGGAAGTGACATTAAAGTCACTGAAGTCTTCAGAGTCGTTTTTAAATGCTGCAGTTTCGTCTTCGTCTCAAACATTGAAAACCGAATTACATTTTTGTTCAGTAACAGTCACAGTTTTCTTATTGGTTTTTTGCTTATATCTCAAAAACAGTTACTCCTATCAAGTTTGTTCTTTCTTTCAAAATTAAAGCTGATAAAATTTCCTACAAAATAGTTATTTGCATTTTTCTTGTAGGACCAACCATAAGCGAGTTATAGAGTTGGATATAAATAATATTTAACAAAAATTTGCTTTAAAATAAAATGTTTGAAAAACTGAAATTAAACTAATTTAATTGTGTCTAACACTTTAGTAGAGGAAAAAGAAGACGACATAAAAGTCACTAAAGGTTTCAAAGTTGTCTTTAATCGTCATATTAATAACAATAACATTAATAATAATAATACTAATAGAACTAAATTTGCTTATATGCAAACGCTTAATTAAGGTAACAGTGTTTTGGTTTCTTGCTCATATCTCGAAAACAGTTACTCCTATCAATTTTTATCTTTTTACTAAAATTCAAGCTGATAAAATTTCCTACAAAATAGTTATTTGCATTTTTTATGTAGGACTAACCATAAGCGAGATATAAGATTGAAAATAATTAATATTTAAAAAAGAAGTGCTTTAACAGAAAATGTCTTGTGATTTAAAATACACTTAATTTATTAGGTCCAATACTTTATTAGAAAAAAAAGGGGGTGACATATAAGTCACTGAAGTCTTCAGAGTCGATTTTAAATGCTGCATTTTCGTCTTCGTCTCAAACATTGAAAACTAAATTACATTTTTGTTCTGAAACGGTAACAGTTTTTACTTTGGTTTTTTGCTTATATCTCGAAAACAGTTACTCCTATCAATTTTTATCTTTCTTCAAACATTTTATTTTAAAGCAAATTTTTGTTAAATATTATTTATATCCAACTCTATAACTCGCTTATGGTTGGTCCTACAAGAAAAATGCAAATAACTATTCTGTAGAATATTTTATCAGCTTTAATTTTGAAAGAAAGACAAAAATTCATAGGAGTAACTGTTTTCGAGATATAAGCAAGAAACCAAAAAACTGTTACCTTAATAAAGCGCTTGCATATAAGCAGATTTAGTACTATTAGTATTATTATTATTAATGTTATTGTTATTAATATGACGACTAAAAACGATTCTGAAGACTTTGGTGACATTTATGTCCTTTTCTTTTTTCTCTACTAAAGTGTTAGACACAATTAATTTAGTTTAATTTCAGTATTTCAAACATTTTATTTTTAAGCAAGTTTTTGTTAAATATTATTTATATCCAACTTTATAACTCGCTTATGGTTGGTCCTACAAGAAAAATGCAAATAACTATTTTGTAGGAAATGTTATCAGCTTTAATTTTGAAAGAAAGATAAAAATTGATAGGAGTAACTGTTTTCGAGATATAAGCAAAAAACCAAAGTAAAAACTGTTACCGTTTCAGAACAAAAATGTAATTCAGTTTTCAATGTTTGAGACGAAGACGAAAATGCAGCATTTAAAATCGACTCTGAAGACTTCAGTGACTTATATGTCACCCCCTTTTTTTTTAATAAAGTATTGGACCTAATAAATTAAGTGTATTTTAAATCACAAGACATTTTCTGTTAAAGCACTTCTTTTTTAAATATTAATTATTTTCAATCTTATATCTCGCTTATGGTTAGTCCTACATAAAAAATGCAAATAACTATTTTGTAGGAAATTTTATCAGCTTGAATTTTAGTAAAAAAATAAAAATTAATAGGAGTAACTGTTTTCGAGATATGAGCAAGAAACCAAAACACTGTTACCTTAATTAAGCGTTTGCATATAAGCAAATTTAGTACAATTAGTATTATTATTATTAATGTTATTGTTATTAATATGACGATTAAAGACAACTTTGAAACCTTTAGTGACTTTTATGTCTTCTTCTTTTTCCTCTACTAAAGTGTTAGACACAATTAAATTAGTTTAATTTCAGTTTTTCAAACATTTTATTTTAAAGCAAATTTTTGTTAAATATTATTTATATCCAACTCTATAACTCGCTTATGGTTGGTCCTACAAGAAAAATGCAAATAACTATTTTGTAGGAAATTTTATCAGCTTTAATTTTGATAGAAAGGTAAAAATTGATAGGAGTAACTGTTTTCGAGATATAAGCAAAAAACCAATAAGAAAACTGTGACTGTTACTGAACAAAAATGTAATTCAGTTTTCAATGTTTGAGACGAAGACGAAACTGCAGCATTTAAAAACGTCTCTGAAGACTTCAGTGACTTTTATGTCACTTCCTTTTTCTTCTAATAAAGTATTGGACCCAATAAATTAAGTGTATTTTAAATCACAAGACATTTTCTGTTAAAGCACTTTTTTTTTAAATATTAATTATTTTCAATCATATATCTCGCTTATGGTTAGTCCTACATGAAAAATGCAAATAACTATTTTGTAGGAAATTTTATCAGCTTGAATTTTAGTAAAAAGATAAAAATTGATAGGAGTAACTGTTTTCGAGATATAAGCAAGAAATCAAAACACTGTTACCTTAATTAAGCGATTGCATATAAGCAAATTTAGTACTATTAGTATTATTATTATTAATGTTATTGTTATTAATATGACAACTAAAGACAACTCTGAAACCTTTAGTGACTTTTATGTCTTTTCCTTTTTCCTCTACTAAAGTGTTAGACACAATTAAATTAGTTTAATTTCAGTTTTTCAAACATTTTATTTTAAAGCAAATTTTTGTTAAATATTATTTATATCCAACTCTATAACTCGTTTATGGTTGGTCCTACAAGAAAAATGCAAATAACTATTTTGTAGGAAATTTTATCAGCTTTAATTTTGAAAAAAAGACAAAAATTCATAGGAGTAATTGTTTTCGAGATATAAGCAAGAAACCAAAAAACTGTTACCTTAATAAAGCGCTTGCATATAAGCAGATTTAGTACTATTAGTATTATTATTATTAATGTTATTGTTATTAATATGACGACTAAAAACGATTCTGAAGACTTTGGTGACTTTTATGTCTTTTTCTTTTTTCTCTACTAAAGTGTTAGACACAATTAATTTAGTTTAATTTCAGTATTTCCAACATTTTATTTTTAAGCAAGTTTTTGTTAAATATTATTTATATCCAACTTTATAACTCGCTTATGGTTGGTCCTACAAGAAAAATGCAAATAACTATTTTGTAGGAAATGTTATCAGCTTTAATTTTGAAAGAAAGATAAAAATTGATAGGAGTAACTGTTTTCGAGATATAAGCAAAAAACCAAAGTAAAAACTGTTACCGTTTCAGAACAAAAATGTAATTCAGTTTTCAATGTTTGAGACGAAGACGAAAATGCAGCATTTAAAATCGACTCTGAAGACTTCAGTGACTTATATGTCACCCCCTTTTTTTTTAATAAAGTATTGGACCTAATAAATTAAGTGTATTTTAAATCACAAGACATTTTCTGTTAAAGCACTTCTTTTTTAAATATTAATTATTTTCAATCTTATATCTCGCTTATGGTTAGTCCTACATAAAAAATGCAAATAACTATTTTGTAGGAAGTTTTATCAGCTTGAATTTTAGTAAAAAAATAAAAATTGATAGGAGTAACTGTTTTCGAGATATGAGCAAGAAACCAAAACACTGTTACCTTAATTAAGCGTTTGCATATAAGCAAATATAGTACAATTAGTATTATTATTATTAATGTTATTGTTATTAATATGACGATTAAAGACAACTTTGAAACCTTTAGTGACTTTTATGTCTTCTTCTTTTTCCTCTACTAAAGTGTTAGACACAATTAAATTAGTTTAATTTCAGTTTTTCAAACATTTTATTTTAAAGCAAATTTTTGTTAAATATTATTTATATCCAACTCTATAACTCGCTTATGGTTGGTCCTACAAGAAAAATGCAAATAACTATTTTGTAGGAAATTTTATCAGCTTTAATTTTGACAGAAAGATAAAAATTGATAGGAGTAACTGTTTTCGAGATATAAGCAAAAAACCAATAAGAAAACTGTGACTGTTACTGAACAAAAATGTAATTCAGTTTTCAATGTTTGAGACGAAGACGAAACTGCAGCATTTAAAAACGACTCTGAAGACTTCAGTGACTTTTATGTCACTTCCTTTTTCTTCTAATAAAGTATTGGACCCAATAAATTAAGTGTATTTTAAATCACAAGACATTTTCTGTTAAAGCACTTTTTTTTTAAATATTAATTATTTTCAATCATATATCTCGCTTATGGTTAGTCCTACATGAAAAATGCAAATAACTATTTTGTAGGAAATTTTATCAGCTTGAATTTTAGTAAAAAGATAAAAATTGATAGGAGTAACTGTTTTCGAGATATAAGCAAGAAACCAAAACACTGTTACCTTAATTAAGCGTTTGCATATAAGCAAATTTAGTACTATTAGTATTATTATTATTAATGTTATTGTTATTAATATGACAACTAAAGACAACTCTGAAACCTTTAGTGACTTTTATGTCTTTTCCTTTTTCTTCTACTAAAGTGTTAGACACAATTAAATTAGTTTAATTTCAGTTTTTCAAACATTTTATTTTAAAGCAAATTTTTGTTAAATATTATTTATATCCAACTCTATAACTCGTTTATGGTTGGTCCTACAAGAAAAATGCAAATAACTATTTTGTAGGAAATTTTATCAGCTTTAATTTTGGAAAAAAGACAAAAATTTATAGGAGTAACTGTTTTCGAGATATAAGCAAGAAACCAAAAAACTGTTACCTTAATAAAGCGCTTGCATATAAGCAGATTTAGTACTATGAGTATTATTATTATTAATGTTATTGTTATTAATATGACGACTAAAAACAATTCTGAAAACTTTGGTGACTTTTATGTCTTTTTCTTTTTTCTCTACTAAAGTGTTAGACACAATTAATTTAGTTTAATTTCAGTATTTCAAACATTTTATTTTTAAGCAAGTTTTTGTTAAATATTATTTATATCCAACTTTATAACTCGCTTATGGTTGGTCCTACAAGAAAAATGCAAATAACTATTTTGTAGGAAATGTTATCAGCTTTAATTTTGAAAGAAAGATAAAAATTGATAGGAGTAACTGTTTTCGAGATATAAGCAAAAAACCAAAGTAAAAACTGTTACCGTTTCAAAACAAAAATGTAATTCAGTTTTCAATGTTTGAGACGAAGACGAAAATGCAGCATTTAAAATCGACTCTGAAGACTTCAGTGACTTATATGTCACCCGCTTTTTTTTTTAATAAAGTATTGGATCTAATAAATTAAGTGTATTTTAAATCACAAGACATTTTCTGTTAAAGCACTTCTTTTTTAAATATTAATTATTTTCAATCTTATATCTCGCTTATGGTTAGTCCTACATAAAAAATGCAAATAACTATTTTGTAGGAAATTTTATCAGCTTGAATTTTAGTAAAAAAATAAAAATTGATAGGAGTAACTGTTTTCGAGATATGAGCAAGAAACCAAAACACTGTTACCTTAAGTAAGCGTTTGCATATAAGCAAATTTAGTACAATTAGTATTATTATTATTAATGTTATTGTTATTAATATGACGATTAAAGACAACTTTGAAACCTTTAGTGACTTTTATGTCTTCTTCTTTTTCCTCTACTAAAGTGTTAGACACAATTAAATTAGTTTAATTTCAGTTTTTCAAACATTTTATTTTAAAGCAAATTTTTGTTAAATATTATTTATATCCAACTCTATAACTCGCTTATGGTTGGTCCTACAAGAAAAATGCAAATAACTATTTTGTAGGAAATTTTATCAGCTTTAATTTTGACAAAAAGATAAAAATTGATAGGAGTAACTGTTTTCGAGATATAAGCAAAAAACCAATAAGAAAACTGTGACTGTTACTGAACAAAAATGTAATTCAGTTTTCAATGTTTGAGACGAAGACGAAACTGCAGCATTTAAAAACGACTCTAAAGACTTCAGTGACCTTTCTGTCACCTCTTTTTTCTTCTAATAAAGTATTGGACCCAATAAATTAAGTGTATTTTAAATCACAAGACATTTTCTGTTGAAGCACTTTTTTTTAAATTTTAATTATTTTCAAACTTATATCTCGCTTATGGTTAGTCCTACACAAAAAATGCAAATAACTATTTTGTAGAATATTTTATCAGCTTTAATTTTGAAAAAAAGACAAAAATTCATAGGAGTAACTGTTTTCGAGATATAAGCAAGAAACCAAAAAACTGTTACCTTAATAAAGCGCTTGCATATAAGCAGATTTAGTACTATTAGTATTATTATTATTAATGTTATTGTTATTAATATGACGACTAAAAACGATTCTGAAGACTTTGGTGACTTTTATGTCTTTTTCTTTTTTCTCTACTAAAGTGTTAGACACAATTAATTTAGTTTAATTTCAGTATTTCAAACATTTAATTTTTAAGCAAGTTTTTGTTAAATATTATTTATATCCAACTTTATAACTCGCTTATGGTTGGTTCTACAAGAAAAATGCAAATAACTATTTTGTAGAAAATTTTATCAGCTTTATTTTGAAAAAAAAATAAAAGCTGATAGGAGTAATTGTTTTCGAGATATAAGCAAAAAACCAAAGTGAAAACTGTTACCGTTTCAGAACAAAAATGTAATTCAGTTTTCAATGTTTGAGACGAAGACGAAAATGCAGCATTTACAATCGACTCTGAAGACTTCAGTGACTTATATGTCACCCCCTTTTTCTTCTAATAAAGTATTGGACCTAATAAATTAAGTGTATTTTAAATCACAAGACATTTTCTGTTAAAGCACTTTTTTTTAAATATTAATTATTTTCAAACTTATATCTCGCTTATGGTTAGTCCTACATGAAAAATGCAAATAACTATTTTGTAGGAAATTTTATCAGCTTAAATTTTAGTAAAAAGATAAAAATTGATAGGAGTAACTGTTTTCGAGATATAAGCAAGAAACCAAAACACTGTTACCTTAATTGAGCGTTTGCATATAAGCAAATTTAGTACTATTAGTATTATTATTATTAATGTTATTGTTATTAATATGACAACTAAAGACAACTCCGAAACCTTTAGTGACTTTTATGTTTTTTCCTTTTTCCTCTACTAAAGTGTTAGACACAGTTAAATTAGTTTAATTTCAGTTTTTCAAACATTTTATTTTAAAGCAAATTTTTGTTATATATTATTTATATCCAACTCTATAACTCGCTTATGGTTGGTCCTACAAGAAAAATGCAAATAATTATTTTGTAGAATATTTTATCAGCTTTAATTTTGAAAGAAAGACAAAAATTCATAGGAGTAACTGTTTTCGAGATATAAGCAAGAAACCAAAAAACTGTTACCTTAATAAAGCGCTTGCATATAAGCAGATTTAGTACTATTAGTATTATTATTATTAATGTTATTGTTATTAATATGACGACTAAAAACGATTTTGAAGACTTTGGTGACTTTTATGTCTTTTTCTTTTTTCTCTACTAAAGTGTTAGACACAATTAATTTAGTTTAATTTCAGTATTTCAAACATTTTATTTTTAAGCAAGTTTTTGTTAAATATTATTTATATCCAACTTTATAACTCGCTTATGGTTGGTCCTACAAGAAAAATGCAAATAACTATTTTGTAGGAAATGTTATCAGATTTAATTTTGAAAAAAAGATAAAAATTGATAGAAGTAACTGTTTTCGAGATATAAGCAAAAAACCAAAGTAAAAACTGTTACCGTCTCAGAACAAAAATGTAATTCAGTATTCAATGTTTGAGACGAAGACGAAAATGCAGCATTTAAAATCGACTCTGAAGACTTCAGTGACTTATATGTCACTCCCTTTTTTTTCTAATAAAGTATTGGACCTAATAAATTAAGTGTATTTTAAATCACAAGACATTTTCTGTTAAAGCACTTCTTTTTTAAATATTAATTATTTTCAATCTTATATCTCGCTTATGGTTAGTCCTACATAAAAAATGCAAATAACTATTTTGTAGGAAATTTTATCAGCTTGAATTTTAGTAAAAAGTTAAAAATTGATAGGAGTAACTGTTTTCGAGATATGAGCAAGAAACCAAAACACTGTTACCTTAATTAAGCGTTTGCATATAAGCAAATTTAGTACTATTAGTATTATTATTATTAATGTTATTGTTATTAATATGACGATTAAAGACAACTTTGAAACCTTTAGTGACTTTTATGTCTTCTTCTTTTTCCTCTACTAAAGTGTTAGACACAATTAAATTAGTTTAATTTCAGTTTTTCAAACATTTTATTTTAAAGCAAGTTTTTGTTAAATATTATTTATATCCAACTCTATAACTCGCTTATGGTTGGTCCTACAAGAAAAATGCAAATAACTATTTTGTAGGAAATTTTATCAGCATTAATTTTGAAAAAAAGATAAAAATTGATAGGAGTAACTGTTTTCGAGATATAAGCAAAAAACCAATAAGAAAACTGTGACTGTTACTGAACAAAAATGTAATTCGGTTTTCAATGTTTGAGACGAAGACGAAACTGCAGCATTTAAAAACGACTCTGAAGACTTCAGTGACTTTTATGTCACTTCCTTTTTCTTCTAATAAAGTATTGGACCCAATAAATTAAGTGTATTTTAAATCACAAGACATTTTCTATTAAAGCACTTTTTTTTTAAATATTAATTATTTTCAATCATATATCTCGCTTATGGTTAGTCCTACATGAAAAATGCAAATAACTATTTTGTAGGAAATTTTATCAGCTTGAATTTTAGTAAAAAGATAAAAATTGATAGGAGTAACTGTTTTCGAGATATAAGCAAGAAACCAAAACACTGTTACCTTAATTAAGCGTTTGCATATAAGCAAATTTAGTACTATTAGTATTATTATTATTAATGTTATTGTTATTAATATGACAACTAAAGACAACTCTGAAACCTTTAGTGACTTTTATGTCTTTTCCTTTTTTCTCTACTAAAGTGTTAGACACAGTTAAATTAGTTTAATTTCAGTTTTTCAAACATTTTATTTTAAAGCAAATTTTTGTTAAATATTATTTATATCCAACTCTATAACTCGCTTATGGTTGGTCCTACAAGAAAAATGCAAATAACTATTTTGTAGAATATTTTATCTGCTTTAATTTTGAAAGAAAGACAAAAATTCATAGGAGTAACTGTTTTCGAGATATAAGCAAGAAACCAAAAAACTGTTACCTTAATAAAGCGCTTGCATATAAGCAGATTTAGTACTATTAGTATTATTATTATTAATGTTATTGTTTTTAATATGACGACTAAAAACGATTCTGAAGACTTTGGTGACTTTTATGTCTTTTTCTTTTTTCTCTACTAAAGTGTTAGACACAATTAATTTAGTTTAATTTCAGTATTTCAAACATTTTATTTTTAAGCAAGTTTTTGTTAAATATTATTTATATCCAACTTTATAACTCGCTTATGGTTGGTCCTACAAGAAAAATGCAAATAACTATTTTGTAGGAAATGTTATCAGCTTTAATTTTGAAAGAAAGATAAAAATTGATAGGAGTAACTGTTTTCGAGATATAAGCAAAAAACCAAAGTAAAAACTGTTACCGTTTCAGAACAAAAATGTAATTCAGTTTTCAATGTTTGAGACGAAGACGAAAATGCAGCATTTAAAATCGACTCTGAAGACTTCAGTGACTTATATGTCACCCCCTTTTTTTTTAATAAAGTATTGGACCTAATAAATTAAGTGTATTTTAAATCACAAGACATTTTCTGTTAAAGCACTTCTTTTTTAAATATTAATTATTTTCAATCTTATATCTCGCTTATGGTTAGTCCTACATAAAAAATGCAAATAACTATTTTGTAGGAAATTTTATCAGCTTGAATTTTAGTAATAAGATAAAAATTGATAGGAGTAACTGTTTTCGAAATATGAGCAAGAAACCAAAACACTGTTACCTTAATTAAGCGTTTGCATATAAGCAAATTTAGTACTATTAGTATTATTATTATTAATGTTATTGTTATTAATATGACGATTAAAGACAACTTTAAAACCTCTAGTGACTTTTATGTCTTCTTCTTTTTCCTCTACTAAAGTGTTAGACACAATTAAATTAGTTTAATTTCAGTTTTTCAAACATTTTATTTTAAAGCAAGTTTTTGTTAAATATTATTTATATCCAACTCTATAACTCGCTTATGGTTGGTCCTACAAGAAAAATGCAAATAACTATTTTGTAGGAAATTTTATCAGCTTTAATTTTGAAAGAAAGATAAAAATTGATAGGAGTAACTGTTTTCGAGATATAAGCAAAAAACCAATAAGAAAACTGTGACTGTTACTGAACAAAAATGTAATTCGGTTTTCAATGTTTGAGACGAAGACGAAACTGCAGCATTTAAAAACGACTCTGAAGACTTCAGTGACTTTTATGTCACTTCCTTTTTCTTCTAATAAAGTATTGGACCCAATAAATTAAGTGTATTTTAAATCAGAAGACATTTTCTGTTAAAGCACTTTTTTTTTAAATATTAATTATTTTGAATCATATATCTCGCTTATGGTTAGTCCTACATGAAAAATGGAAATAACTGTTTTGTAGGAAATTTTATCAGCTTGAATTTTAGTAAAAAGATAAAAATTGATAGGAGTAACTGTTTTCGAGATATAAGCAAGAAACCAAAACACTGTTACCTTAATTAAGCGTTTGCATATAAGCAAATTTAGTACTATTAGTATTATTATTATTAATGTTATTGTTATTAATATGACAACTAAAGACAACTCTGAAACCTTTAGTGACTTTTATGTCTTTTTCTTTTTCCTCTACTAAAGTGTTGGACTCAATTAATTTAGTTTAATTTCGGTTTTTCAAACATTTTATTTTAAAGCAAATTTTTGTTAAATATTATTTATATCCAACTCTATAACTCGCTTATGGTTGGTCCTACAAAAAAATGCAAATAACTATTTTGTAGGAAATTTTATCAGCTTTAATTTTGAAAAAAAGATAAAAATTGATAGGAGTAACTGTTTTCGAGATATAAGCAAGAAACCAAAAAAATGTTACGTTAATTAAGCGTTTGCATATAAGCAAATTTAGTACTATTAGTATTATTTTTATTAATGTTATTGTTATTAATATGACGACTAAAGACGACTCTGAAACATTTAGTGACTTTTATGTCTTCTCCTTTTTCCTCTACTAAAGTGTTAGACACAATTAATTTAGTTTAATTCCGATTTTTCAAGCATTTTATTTTAAAGCAAATTTTTGTTAAATATTATTTATATCCAACTCTATAACTCGTTTATGCTTGGTCCTACAAGAAAAATGTAAATAACTCTTTTGTTGGAAATTTTATCAGCTTTAATTTTGAAAGAAAGATAAAATTTGATAGGAGTAACTGTTTTCGAGATATAAGCAAAAACCAATAAGAAAACTGTAACTGTTACTGAACAAAAATGTAATTCAGTTTTCAATGTTTGAGACGAAGACGAAAATGCAGCATTTAAAATCGACTCTGAAGACTTCAGTGACTTATATGTCACCCCCTTTTTTTTTTAATAAAGTATTGGACCTAATAAATTAAGTGTATTTTAAATCACAAGACATTTTCTGTTAAAGCACTTCTTTTTTAAATATTAATTATTTTCAATCTTATATCTCGCTTATGGTTAGTCCTACATAAAAAATGCAAATAACTATTTTGTAGGAAATTTTATCAGCTTGAATTTTAGTAAAAAAATAAAAATTGATAGGAGTAACTGTTTTCGAGATATGAGCAAGAAACCAAAACACTGTTACCTTAAGTAAGCGTTTGCATATAAGCAAATTTAGTACAATTAGTATTATTATTATTAATGTTATTGTTATTAATATGACGATTAAAGACAACTTTGAAACCTTTAGTGACTTTTATGTCTTCTTCTTTTTCCTCTACTAAAGTGTTAGACACAATTAAATTAGTTTAATTTCAGTTTTTCAAACATTTTATTTTAAAGAAAATTTTTGTTAAATATTATTTATATCCAACTCTATAACTCGCTTATGGTTGGTCCTACAAGAAAAATGCAAATAACTATTTTGTAGGAAATTTTATCAGCTTTAATTTTGACAAAAAGATAAAAATTGATAGGAGTAACTGTTTTCGAGATATAAGCAAAAAACCAATAAGAAAACTGTGACTGTTACTGAACAAAAATGTAATTCAGTTTTCAATGTTTGAGACGAAGACGAAACTGCAGCATTTAAAAACGACTCTAAAGACTTCAGTGACCTTTCTGTCACCTCTTTTTTCTTCTAATAAAGTATTGGACCCAATAAATTAAGTGTATTTTAAATCACAAGACATTTTCTGTTGAAGCACTTTTTTTTAAATTTTAATTATTTTCAAACTTATATCTCGCTTATGGTTAGTCCTACACAAAAAATGCAAATAACTATTTTGTAGAATATTTTATCAGCTTTAATTTTGAAAAAAAGACAAAAATTCATAGGAGTAACTGTTTTCGAGATATAAGCAAGAAACCAAAAAACTGTTACCTTAATAAAGCGCTTGCATATAAGCAGATTTAGTACTATTAGTATTATTATTATTAATGTTATTGTTATTAATATGACGACTAAAAACGATTCTGAAGACTTTGGTGACTTTTATGTCTTTTTCTTTTTTCTCTACTAAAGTGTTAGACACAATTAATTTAGTTTAATTTCAGTATTTCAAACATTTAATTTTTAAGCAAGTTTTTGTTAAATATTATTTATATCCAACTTTATAACTCGCTTATGGTTGGTTCTACAAGAAAAATGCAAATAACTATTTTGTAGAAAATTTTATCAGCTTTATTTTGAAAAAAAAATAAAAGCTGATAGGAGTAATTGTTTTCGAGATATAAGCAAAAAACCAAAGTGAAAACTGTTACCGTTTCAGAACAAAAATGTAATTCAGTTTTCAATGTTTGAGACGAAGACGAAAATGCAGCATTTACAATCGACTCTGAAGACTTCAGTGACTTATATGTCACCCCCTTTTTCTTCTAATAAAGTATTGGACCTAATAAATTAAGTGTATTTTAAATCACAAGACATTTTCTGTTAAAGCACTTTTTTTTAAATATTAATTATTTTCAAACTTATATCTCGCTTATGGTTAGTCCTACATGAAAAATGCAAATAACTATTTTGTAGGAAATTTTATCAGCTTAAATTTTAGTAAAAAGATAAAAATTGATAGGAGTAACTGTTTTCGAGATATAAGCAAGAAACCAAAACACTGTTACCTTAATTGAGCGTTTGCATATAAGCAAATTTAGTACTATTAGTATTATTATTATTAATGTTATTGTTATTAATATGACAACTAAAGACAACTCCGAAACCTTTAGTGACTTTTATGTTTTTTCCTTTTTCCTCTACTAAAGTGTTAGACACAGTTAAATTAGTTTAATTTCAGTTTTTCAAACATTTTATTTTAAAGCAAATTTTTGTTATATATTATTTATATCCAACTCTATAACTCGCTTATGGTTGGTCCTACAAGAAAAATGCAAATAATTATTTTGTAGAATATTTTATCAGCTTTAATTTTGAAAGAAAGACAAAAATTCATAGGAGTAACTGTTTTCGAGATATAAGCAAGAAACCAAAAAACTGTTACCTTAATAAAGCGCTTGCATATAAGCAGATTTAGTACTATTAGTATTATTATTATTAATGTTATTGTTATTAATATGACGACTAAAAACGATTTTGAAGACTTTGGTGACTTTTATGTCTTTTTCTTTTTTCTCTACTAAAGTGTTAGACACAATTAATTTAGTTTAATTTCAGTATTTCAAACATTTTATTTTTAAGCAAGTTTTTGTTAAATATTATTTATATCCAACTTTATAACTCGCTTATGGTTGGTCCTACAAGAAAAATGCAAATAACTATTTTGTAGGAAATGTTATCAGCTTTAATTTTGAAAAAAAGATAAAAATTGATAGAAGTAACTGTTTTCGAGATATAAGCAAAAAACCAAAGTAAAAACTGTTACCGTCTCAGAACAAAAATGTAATTCAGTATTCAATGTTTGAGACGAAGACGAAACTGCAGCATTTAAAAACGACTCTGAAGACTTCAGTGACTTTTATGTCACTTCCTTTTTCTTCTAATAAAGTATTGGACCCAATAAATTAAGTGTATTTTAAATCACAAGACATTTTCTGTTAAAGCACTTTTTTTTTAAATATTAATTATTTTCAATCATATATCTCGCTTATGGTTAGTCCTACATGAAAAATGCAAATAACTATTTTGTAGGAAATTTTATCAGCTTGAATTTTAGTAAAAAGATAAAAATTGATAGGAGTAACTGTTTTCGAGATATAAGCAAGAAACCAAAACACTGTTACCTTAATTAAGCGTTTGCATATAAGCAAATTTAGTACTATTAGTATTATTATTATTAATGTTATTGTTATTAATATGACAACTAAAGACAACTCTGAAACCTTTAGTGACTTTTATGTCTTTTCCTTTTTTCTCTACTAAAGTGTTAGACACAGTTAAATTAGTTTAATTTCAGTTTTTCAAACATTTTATTTTAAAGCAAATTTTTGTTAAATATTATTTATATCCAACTCTATAACTCGCTTATGGTTGGTCCTACAAGAAAAATGCAAATAACTATTTTGTAGAATATTTTATCTGCTTTAATTTTGAAAGAAAGACAAAAATTCATAGGAGTAACTGTTTTCGAGATATAAGCAAGAAACCAAAAAACTGTTACCTTAATAAAGCGCTTGCATATAAGCAGATTTAGTACTATTAGTATTATTATTATTAATGTTATTGTTTTTAATATGACGACTAAAAACGATTCTGAAGACTTTGGTGACTTTTATGTCTTTTTCTTTTTTCTCTACTAAAGTGTTAGACACAATTAATTTAGTTTAATTTCAGTATTTCAAACATTTTATTTTTAAGCAAGTTTTTGTTAAATATTATTTATATCCAACTTTATAACTCGCTTATGGTTGGTCCTACAAGAAAAATGCAAATAACTATTTTGTAGGAAATGTTATCAGCTTTAATTTTGAAAGAAAGATAAAAATTGATAGGAGTAACTGTTTTCGAGATATAAGCAAAAAACCAAAGTAAAAACTGTTACCGTTTCAGAACAAAAATGTAATTCAGTTTTCAATGTTTGAGACGAAGACGAAAATGCAGCATTTAAAATCGACTCTGAAGACTTCAGTGACTTATATGTCACCCCCTTTTTTTTTAATAAAGTATTGGACCTAATAAATTAAGTGTATTTTAAATCACAAGACATTTTCTGTTAAAGCACTTCTTTTTTAAATATTAATTATTTTCAATCTTATATCTCGCTTATGGTTAGTCCTACATAAAAAATGCAAATAACTATTTTGTAGGAAATTTTATCAGCTTGAATTTTAGTAATAAGATAAAAATTGATAGGAGTAACTGTTTTCGAAATATGAGCAAGAAACCAAAACACTGTTACCTTAATTAAGCGTTTGCATATAAGCAAATTTAGTACTATTAGTATTATTATTATTAATGTTATTGTTATTAATATGACGATTAAAGACAACTTTAAAACCTCTAGTGACTTTTATGTCTTCTTCTTTTTCCTCTACTAAAGTGTTAGACACAATTAAATTAGTTTAATTTCAGTTTTTCAAACATTTTATTTTAAAGCAAGTTTTTGTTAAATATTATTTATATCCAACTCTATAACTCGCTTATGGTTGGTCCTACAAGAAAAATGCAAATAACTATTTTGTAGGAAATTTTATCAGCTTTAATTTTGAAAGAAAGATAAAAATTGATAGGAGTAACTGTTTTCGAGATATAAGCAAAAAACCAATAAGAAAACTGTGACTGTTACTGAACAAAAATGTAATTCGGTTTTCAATGTTTGAGACGAAGACGAAACTGCAGCATTTAAAAACGACTCTGAAGACTTCAGTGACTTTTATGTCACTTCCTTTTTCTTCTAATAAAGTATTGGACCCAATAAATTAAGTGTATTTTAAATCAGAAGACATTTTCTGTTAAAGCACTTTTTTTTTAAATATTAATTATTTTGAATCATATATCTCGCTTATGGTTAGTCCTACATGAAAAATGGAAATAACTATTTTGTAGGAAATTTTATCAGCTTGAATTTTAGTAAAAAGATAAAAATTGATAGGAGTAACTGTTTTCGAGATATAAGCAAGAAACCAAAACACTGTTACCTTAATTAAGCGTTTGCATATAAGCAAATTTAGTACTATTAGTATTATTATTATTAATGTTATTGTTATTAATATGACAACTAAAGACAACTCTGAAACCTTTAGTGACTTTTATGTCTTTTTCTTTTTCCTCTACTAAAGTGTTAGACTCAATTAATTTAGTTTAATTTCGGTTTTTCAAACATTTTATTTTAAAGCAAATTTTTGTTAAATATTATTTATATCCAACTCTATAACTCGCTTATGGTTGGTCCTACAAAAAAATGCAAATAACTATTTTGTAGGAAATTTTATCAGCTTTAATTTTGAAAAAAAGATAAAAATTGATAGGAGTAACTGTTTTCGAGATATAAGCAAGAAACCAAAAAAATGTTACGTTAATTAAGCGTTTGCATATAAGCAAATTTAGTACTATTAGTATTATTTTTATTAATGTTATTGTTATTAATATGACGACTAAAGACGACTCTGAAACATTTAGTGACTTTTATGTCTTCTCCTTTTTCCTCTACTAAAGTGTTAGACACAATTAATTTAGTTTAATTCCGATTTTTCAAGCATTTTATTTTAAAGCAAATTTTTGTTAAATATTATTTATATCCAACTCTATAACTCGTTTATGCTTGGTCCTACAAGAAAAATGTAAATAACTCTTTTGTTGGAAATTTTATCAGCTTTAATTTTGAAAGAAAGATAAAATTTGATAGGAGTAACTGTTTTCGAGATATAAGCAAAAACCAATAAGAAAACTGTAACTGTTACTGAACAAAAATGTAATTCAGTTTTCAATGTTTGAGACGAAGTCAAAAATGCAGCATTTAAAAACGACTCTGAAGACTTCAATGACTTTTATGTCACCTCCTTTTTCTTCTAATAAAGTATTGGACCCAACAAATTAAGTGTATTTTAAATCACAAGACATTTTCTGTTAAAACACTTTTTTTTAATTAATAATTATTTTCAAACTTATATCTCGCTTATGGTTAGTTCTACATGAAAAATGCAAATAACTATTTTGTAGGAAATTTTATCACCTTTAATTTTGGTGAAAAAGTAAAAATTGATAGGAGTAACTGTTTTCGAGATATAGGCAGAAAACAAAAAAACTGTTACCTTAATTAAGCGCTTGCATATAAGCAAATTTAGTACTACTAGTATTGTTATTATAAATGTTATTGTTATTAATATGACGACTAAAGACAACTTTAAGACTTTAGTGACTTTTATGTCTCTCCTTTTTCCTCTACTAAAGTGTTAGACACAATTAATTTAGTTTAATTTCGGTTTTTCAAACATTTTATTTTAAAGCAAATTTTTGTTAAATATTAAAAACTATAAAATGGCTTAGATTGCCTAAAAACACAGATCACACATGATCTTTTGCATAAAAATGAGAAAACGCTCATGTAACACACAAAATAAGCTCCATTTTTCCTTTTTAAAAGTATTATTATTATTATTACTTTTGTTACTATTACTATTATTATTATTATTATTATTATTATTATTATTATTGTTATTATTATTATTATTATTATTATTATTATTATTATTATTATTAAAAACTTATATTAAACAGACAGAAAACGTCGTATTCTGACACAACTTAAAACACAGATCACACATGATCTTTTGCATAGAAATGAGAAAACGCTCATATAACACAAAATAAGCTTCATTTTGGCTTAGAAAACTAAGCTTACTTTTACTACTACTATTATTTTTATTTTTATTATTATTATTATTATTACTATTATTTTTATTATTATTATTACTATTATTATTATTATTATTATTATTATTATTATTATTATTATTATTATTATTATTATTATTATTATTATTAATAGTATTATTATTAAAGACCGATTATAACTTTTGTATAGTAAATGTTTTTATACCAGTTTTAAAATGAGTTATTAATTTTAGACAATTTCTTGCCTAAAAACACAGATCACAGATGATCTCTTGCATAGAAATGAGAAAACGCTCAGATAACACAAAATAAGCATCATTTTTGCTTAGAAAAACTAAGCTTTAATTTAGAAAGAAATTTATTATTATAAGTATTATTATCATTATTATTATTATTATTATTATTATTATTATTGTTTCTTTTATTATTATTATTACTATTATTATTATTATTATTATTATTATTATTATTATTATTATTATTATTATTATTATTGTTATTATTATTATTATTATTATTATTAACTTTTGTATAGTAAATGTTTTTATACCAGTTTTAAAATGAGTTATTAATTTTATTCAATTTCTTGCCTAAAAACACAGATCACAGATGATCTCTTGCATAGAAATGAGAAAACGCTCATATAACACACAAAATAAGCATCATTTTTGCTTAGAAAAACTAAGCTTTAATTTAGAAAGAAATTCATTATTATAAGTATTATTAACATTATTATTATTATTATTATTATTATTATTTCTTTTATTACTATTATTATTATTATTATTATTATTATTATTATTATTATTATTATTACTATTATTATTATTATTATTATTACTATTATTATTATTATTATTATTAACTTTTGTATAGTAAATGTTTTTATACCAGTTTTAAAATGAGTTATTAATTTTAGACAATTTCTTGCCTAAAAATACAGATCACAGATGATTTCTTGCATAGAAATGAGAAAGCGCTCATATAACACACAAAATAAGCTTCATTTTTGCTTAGAAAACTAAGCTTACTTTTATTTCTATTATTATTTTTATTATTATTATTATTATTATTATTATTATTATTATTATTATTATTATTAATATTATTATTATTGTTATTATTATTATTATTAACTTTTGTATAGTAAATGTTTTTATACGAGTTTTAAAATGAGTTATTAATTTTAGACAATTTCTTGCCTAAAAATACAGATCACAGATGATTTCTTGCATAGAAATGAGAAAGCGCTCATATAACACACAAAATAAGCATCATTTTTGCTTAGAAAAACTAAGCTTTAATTTAGAAAGAAATTCATTATTATAAGTATTATTATCATTATTACTATTATTATTATTATTATTACTATTATTATTATTATTATTATTATTATTATTATTATTATTATTATTATTGTTATTATTATTATTATTATTATTATTATTATTAACTTTTGTATAGTAAATGTTTTTATACCAGTTTTAAAATGAGTTATTAATTTTAGACAATTTCTTGCCTAAAAATACAGATCACAGATGATTTCTTGCATAGAAATGAGAAAGCGCTCATATAACACACAGAATAAGCTTCATTTTGGCTTAGAAAACTAAGCTTACTTTTATTTCTATTATTATTTTTATTATTATTATTGTTATTATTATTATTATTAAAAACTTATATTAAACAGACAGAAAACGTCGTATTCTGACACAAAAAAACGAATTACGTTATAGACTTGACGAGAACGGCGTATCTCGGACTCTTATGGGACTCTTATAGGGTCAAAAATTATCAGTTTGGATTAAAACAAATTATTTTTGTTGACTCTCAGTCTGAATTGTTCATCAGTTCAAACAAAAACGGCTTACTTTAGACGATCTTTTTCTTTGAACAAGAAAACTTACATCGAACAGACTAAAAACGTATTAATCTGGCATAAAAAAGCAATTTATGTATCACTTTGGATAAAGGCAGCTAATCCTATTCGTTTCATTGCTTAAAATAGACAAAATTGTTAATAAATCTAACAAAAACGCTGTATTCTAGCACAAAATACTAATTACATTATAGTTTCGACGAGAATAGCTTATTTGGAATGATTCTATGCTTCCAAACGAGTAAATTTTTAATAAACAGATGCCAAACATCATGTTTTGTCCTATAAAGACATTTTATATTGCAGTTTGTATTAAAACAAAATATTTTCGTTGATTCTTTGTTGGAAGCAGCAAACCTAACATTAAAGAATCTGAAAACTTTGTATTCGCACACAAACCACCGAATTTTGTTTCAGTTTAGACAAAAACGGTTGATTTTCGACAATATTTTGCTTTGAACAAGAAAGCTTATATCAAACTGACTAAAAACGTCTTATTTTAGCACAAAACAAAAGATTTGCGTTATAGTCTTAAAGCTGATTCATGCCACAGTTTGGATAAAAACCAATTATTTTTGTTAATTCATTGTTACAAACAAGAAACCTTACATCAAAGAAACTGAAAACCCCTTATTTAGGCACAAAAATTCGAATTACGTTTCAGTCTGGACAAAAACTGCTTATTTTAGACGATCCTTTGTTTTGAACACGAAAACTTACATTAAAAAGATTAAAAACGTCTTATTCTGGCTGAAAACTGCAAATTATATATTACTCTAGATAAAAGCAATTTATCCTGATTACTCCTTTACTTAGAATAGAGTAAACTTGTATAAAACTTAATGAAAACTTTAAATTTCGTCTCAAAGAAATAATTTACGTTATAGTTTTGACCAGCACTGTTTATTTCAAACGAAATTATGATTCGAAACTAATGAACTTTTATGGGGCAGATGCAAAACCACATATTACCATATAAAGCGTTGTTTTAAAGCAAAGTATTACCTTTTGCAACAAGAAATTTCACGTCAAAGAAACTGAAAACTTCGTATCCATACATAAATATCTAATTACGTATCAGTTTAGGCAAATACAGCTTATTTTAAACGATTCCTTGCTATAAACAAGAAAAATTTTATCAAGCATATTGAAAACGTCTTATTCTCGAAAATAAGAGCAAATTATGTATCAGTTTTAACAAAAGCGGATTACTCTGTTTGATTCTATGCTTAGAGTAGAGTAAACTACTATAAAACGTAATGAAAACTCTATATTTAAGCTCAAAAGAACAAATTACGTTATAGTTTTGACAAAAAAAAATATTTCGGACGATTACATACTTCGAAGTAAGCAAACTTTAATTGAACATGTGCAAAAGCTAATACTTTGCTTTAAAATAATGATTTATGTGGTAATATGGTATTTTGCATCTGTCCTATAAAAGTTTACCCGTTTCGCTCCATTGAATCATTAGAAATAAATTATTTTGACACAACAACAACACAAATAATTTGTTTTTGTTTAAACTGTAACATAAGTCGCTTTTATAAAACGAACTAAGACGTTTGGCATCTGCTTAGTGAAAGTTTTCTCGTTTGGGGGCATAAAATCGTTTGAAATTAACAGTTCTGGTCAAAACTATTACGTAAATTATTTCTTTGTATCACTTTAAAGATTTGCGTTATAGTCTTGACGAGAACTGTTAATTTCAAACGATTCTATGCTTTGAAACCAGTATACTTTCACTGAACAGAGGCAAAACGTCTGATTTCGCCTTTAAAAAACGATTTATGTCACAGTTTGGATTAAAACCAATGATTTTCGTTTATTCATTGTTACAAACAAGAAACCTTACATCAAAGAAACTGAAAACCTCTTATTCAGGCCCAGAAAATCAAATTACGTTTCAGTCTGGACACAAATTGCTTATTTTAGACGATTCTTTCTTTTGAACACGAAAACTTACATTAAAAAGATTAAAAACGTCTTATTCTGGCTCAAAACTGCAAATTATGTATTACTTTGGATAAAAGCAGTTTATCCTGATTACTCCTTTGCTTAGAATAGAGCAAACTTGTATAAAACTTAATGAAAACTTTAAATTTCGTCTCAAAGAAATAATTTACGTTATAGTTTTGACCAGAACTGTTAATTTCAAACGATTTTATGCCCCCAAACGAGAAAACTTTCACTAAACAGATGTCAAACGTCTTAGTTCGTTTTATAAAAACGACATGTTACAGTTTAAACAAAAAAATTATTTTCGTTGTTGTGTCAAAATAATTTATTTCGAATGATTCAATGGAGCGAAACGAGTAAACTTTTATAGGACAGATGCAAAATACCATATTACCACATAAATCGTTATTTTAAAGCAAAGTATTAGCTTTTGCACTTGTTCAATTAAAGTTTGCTTACTTCGAAATATGTAGTCGTCCGAAATAATTTTTTTTTGTCAAAACTATAACGTAATTTGTTCTTTTGAGCTTGAATATAGAGTTTTCATTACGTTTTATAGTAGTTTACTCTACTCTAAGCATAGAATCAAACAGAGTAATCCGCTTTTGTTAAAACTGATACATAATTTGCTCTTATTTTCGAGAATAAGACATTTTCAATATGTTTGATAAAATTTTTCTTGTTTATAGCAAGGAATCGTTTAAAATAAGCTGTATTTGCCTAAACTGATACGTAATTCGATATTTGTGCATGGATACGATGTTTTCAGTTTCTTTGACGTGAAATTTCTTGTTGCAAAAGGTAATAATTTGCTTTAAAACAACGCTTTATATTGTAATATGTGGTTTTGCATCTGCCTCATAAAAGTTCATTAGTTTCGAATCATAAAATTGTTTGAAATAAACAGTGCTGGTCAAAACTATAACGTAAATTATTTCTTTGAGACGAAATTTAAAGTTTTTATTAAGTTTTATACAAGTTTACTCTATTCTAAGTAAAGGAGTAATCAGGATAAATTGCTTTTATCTAGAGTAATATATAATTTGCAGTTTTCAGCCAGAATAAGACGTTTTTAATCTTTTTAATGTAAGTTTTTGTATTCAAAACAAAGGATCGTCTAAAGTAAGCAGTTTTTGTTCAGACTGAAACGTAATTCGAATTTCTGTGCCTGAATAAGGGGTTTTCAGTTACTTTGATGTAAGGTTTCATGTTTGTAACAATGAATTAACGAAAATAATTGGTTTTTATCCAAACTGTGGCATGAATCGTTTTTAAAAGGCGAAATAAGATGTTTTTCCTCTGTACAGTGAAAGTTTACTCGTTTCAAAGCATAGAACCGTTTGAAATTAACAGCTCTCGTTAAGACTATAACGCAAATCTTTTGTTTTGTGCTAAAATAAGACGTTTTTAGTCAGTTTGATATAAGTTTTCTTGTTCAAAGCAAAATATTGTCGAAAATCAACCGTTTTTGTCTAAACTGATACAAAATTCGGTGGTTTGTGTCCGAATACAAAGTTTTCAGATTCTTTAATGTTAGGTTTGCTGCTTCTAACAAAGAATCAACGAAAATATTTTGTTTTAATACAAACTGCAATATAAAATGTCTTTATAGGACAAAACATGATGTTTGGCATCTGTTTAATAAAAATTTACTCGTTTGGAAGCATAGAATCATTCCAAATAAGCTATTCTCGTCGATACTATAATGTAATTAGTATTTTGTGCTAGAATACAGCGTTTTTGTTAGATTTATTAACAATTTTGTCTATTTTAAGCAATAAAACGAATAGGATTAGCTGCCTTTATCCGAAGTGATACATAAATTGCTCTTTTATGCCAGATTAATACGTTTTTAATCTGTTCTATGTAAGTTTTCTTGTTCAAAGCAAAAGATCGTCTAAAATAAGCCGTTTTTGTTTGAACTGATAAACAATTCAGACTGAAATTCAACAAAAATAATTTGTTTTAATCCAAACTGATACTTTTTGACCCTATAAGATTCCTATAAGAGTCCGAGATACGCCGATCTCGTCAAGTCTATAACGTAATTCGTTTTTTTGTGTCAGAATACGACGTTTTCTGCCTGTTTAATATAAGTTTTTAATAATAATAATAATAACAATAATAATAATAATAATAATAATAATAATAATAATAATAATAATAATAATAATAATAATAATAATAATAATAATAATAATAATAATAATAATAGTAATAATAATAATAATATTAATAATAATAATAATGAAAATAATAATAGTAATAAAAGTAAGCTTAGTTTTCTAAGCAAAAATGAAGCTTATTTTGTGTGTTATATGAGCGTTTTCTCATTTCTATGCAAGAAATCATCTGTGATCTGTGTTTTTAGGCAACAAATTGTCTAAAATTAATATCTCATTTTAAAACTGGTATAAAAGCATTTACTATACAAAAGTTATAATCAGTTTTTAATAATAATAAAATTAATAATAATAATAATAATAATAATAATAATAATAATAATAATAATAATAGTAATAGTAACATAAGTAATAATAATAATAATACTTTTAATAAGGAAAAATGGAGCTTATTTTGTGTGTTACATGAGCGTTTTCTCATTTCTATGCAAAAGATCATGAGTGATCTGTGTTTTTAGGCAATCTAACCCATTTTATAGTTTTTAATATTTAACAAAAATTTGCTTTAAAATAAAATGTTTGAAAAACTGAAATTAAACTAAATTAATTGTGTCTAACACTTTAGTAGAGGAAAAAGGAGGAGACATAAAAGTCACTAAAGTCTTAGAGTTGTCTTTAGTCGTCATATTAATAACAATAACATTTATAATAACAATACTAGTAGTACTAAATTTGCTTATATGCAAGCGCTTACTTAAGGTAACAGTTTTTTTGTTTTTTGCTTATATCTCGAAAACAGTTACTCCTAACAATTTTTACTTTTTCACCAAAATTAAAGGTGATAAAATTTCCTACAAAATAGTTATTTGCATTTTTCATGTAGAACTAACCATAAGCGAGATATAAGTTTGAAAATAATTAATAATTAAAAAAAAGTGTTTTAACAGAAAATGTCTTGTGATTTAAAATACACTTAATTTATTGGGTCCAATACTTTATTAGAAGAAAAAGGAGGTAACATAAAAGTCACTGAAGTCTTCAGAGTCGTTTTTAAATGCTGCATTTTTGTCTTCGTCTCAAACATTGAAAACTGAATTACATTTTTGTTCAGTAACAGTTACAGTTTTCTTATTGGTTTTTTGCTTATATCTCGAAAACAGTTACTCCTATCAAATTTTATCTTTCTTTCAAAATTAAAGCTGATAAAATTTCCAACAAAATAGTTATTTACATTTTTCTTGTAGGACCAAGAATAAACGAGTTATAGAGTTGGATATAAATAATATTTAACAAAAATTTGCTTTAAAATAAAATGATTGAAAAACCGGAATTAAACTAATTTAATTGTGTCTAACACTTTAGTAGAGGAAAAAGGAGAAGACATAAAAGTCACTAAATGTTTCAGAGTCGTCTTTAGTCGTCATATTAATAACAATAACATTAATAATAATAATACTAATAGTACTAAATTTGCTTATATGCAAACGCTTAATTAAGGTAACAGTTTTTTGGTTTCTTGCTTATATCTCGAAAACAGTTACTCCTATGAATTTTTATCTTTTTTTCAAAATTAAAGCTGATAAAATTTCCTACAAAATAGTTATTTGCATTTTTTTGTAGGACCAACCATAAGCGAGTTATAGAGTTGGATATAAATAATCTTTAACAAAAATTTGCTTTAAAATAAAATGTTTGAAAAACCGAAATTAAAATAAACTAAGACTAACACTTTAGTAGAGGTAAATGGAGAAGACATAAAAGTCACCAAAGTCTTGAGAGTCGTTTTTAGTCGTCATATTAATAACAATAACATTAATAATAATAATACTAATATTACTAAATTTGCTTATATGCAAGCGCTTAATTAAGGTAACAGTTTTTTGGTTTCTTGCTTATATCTCGAAAACAGTTACTCCTATCAATTTTTAAATTTTTACTAAAATTAAAGCAAGCTGATAAAGTTTTGTACAAAATAGTAATTTGCATTTTTCATGTAGGACTAACCATAAGCGAGATATAAGTTTGAAAATAATTAATATTTAAAAAAAAAGTGCTTTAACAGAAAATGTCTTGTGATTTAAAATACACTTAATTTAATGGGTTCATTACTTTATTAGAAGAAAAAGGAGGAGGCATAACAGTCACTAAAGTCTTCAGAGTCGATTTTAAATGCTGCATTTTTGTTTTTGTCTCAAACATTGAAAACTGAATTACATTTTTGTTCAGTAACAGTTACAGTTTTCTTATTGGTTTTTTGCTTATATCTCGAAAACAGTTACTCCTACAAAAATAAAAATAAATAAAATGTTTGAAAAACCGAAATTAAACTAAATTAATTAAGACTAACACTTTAGTAGAGGAAAAAAGAGAAGACATAAAAGTCACCAAAGTCTTAAGAGTCGTTTTTAGTCGTCATATTAATAACAATAACATTAATAATAATAATACTAATATTACTAAATTTGCTTATATGCAAGCGGTTAATTAAGGTAACAGTTTCTTGCTTATATCTCAAAAACAGTTACTCCTATCAATTGTTATCTTTTTACTAAAATTAAAGCTGATAAAATTTCCTACAAAATATTTATTTGCATTTTTTATGTAGGACTAACCATAAGCGAGATATAAGTTTGAAAATAATTAATATTTAAAAAAAAAGTGCTTTAACAGAAAATGTCTTGTGATTTAAAATACACTTAATTTATTGGGTCCAATACTTAATTAGAAGAAAAAGGAGGTGACAGTAAATGCTACATTTTCGTCTTCGTCTCAAACATTAAATACTGAATTACATTTTTGTTTAGTAACTGTTACAGTTTTCACTTTGGTTTTTTGCTTATATCTCGAAAACAGTTACTCCTATCAATTTTTATCTTTCCTTCAAAATTAAAGCGGATAAAATTTTTTACAAAATAGTTTTTTGCATTTTTTTGTAGGACCAACTATAAGCGAGTTATAGAGTTGGATATAAATAATCTTTAACAAAAATTTGATATAAAAATAAAAAAAGATAAAAATTGATAGGAGTAACTGTTTTCGAGATATAAGCAAGAAACCAAAAAACTGTTACCTTAATTAAGCGTTTGCATATAAGCTAATTTAGTACTAATAGTATTATTATTATTAATGTTATTGTTAATAATATGACGACTAAAGACGACTCTGAAACCTTTAGTGACTTTTATGTCTTCTTCTTTTTCCTCTACTAAAGTGTTAGACACAATTAATTTAGTTTAATTTCAGTATTTCAAACATTTTATTTTAAAGCAAATTTTTGTTAAATATTATTTATATCCATCTCTATAACTCGCTTATGCTTGGTCCTACAAGAAAAATGCAAATAACTATTTTGTAGGAAATTTTATCAGCTTTAATTTTAGTAAAAAGATAAAAATTGATAGGAGTAACTGTTTTCGAGATATAAGCAAGAAACCAAAAAACTGTTACCTTAATAAAGCGCTTGCATATAAGCAAATTTAGTACTATTAGTATTATTATTATTAATGTTATTGTTATTAAAATGACGACTAAAAACGACTCTGAAAACTTTGGTGACTTTTATGTCTTCTCCTTTTTCCTATACTAAAGTGTTAGACTCAATTAATTTAGTTTAATTTCGGTTTTTCAAACATTTTATTTTAAAGCAAATTTTTGTTGACGATTATTTATATCCAACTCTATAACTCGCTTATGGTTGGTCTTACAAAAGAAATGCAAACAACTATTTTGTAGGAAATTTTATCAGCTTTAATTCTAGTAAAAAGATAAAAATTTATAGGAGTAACTGTTTTCGAGATATAAGCAAGAAACGAAAACACTGTTATCTTAATTAAGCGTTTGCATATAAGCAAATTTAGTACTATTAGTATTATTATCATTAATGTTATTGTTATTAATATGACGACTAAAGACGACTCTGAAACCTTTAGTGACTTTTATGTCTTTTTTTTTCCTCTACTAAAGTGTTAGACACAATTAAATTAGTTTAATTTCAGTTTTTCAAACATTTTATTTTAAAGCAAATTTTTGTTAAATATTATTTATATCCAACTCTATAACTCGCTTATGGTTGGTCCTACAAGAAAAATGCAAATAACGATTTTGTAGGAAATTTTATCAGCTTTAATTTTGAAATAAAGATAAAAATTGATAGGAGTAACAGTTTTCGAGATATAAGCAAAAAACCAATAAGAAAACTGTAACTGTTACTGAACAAAAATGTAATTCAGTTTTCAATGTTTGAGACGAAGACGAAAATGCAGCATTTAAAATCGACTCTGAAGACTTCAGTGACTTTTATGTCACCTCCTTTTTCTTCTAATAAACTATTGGACCCAATAAATTAAGTGTATTTTAAATCCCAAGACATTTTCTGTTAAAGCACTTTTTCTTTAAATATTAATTATTTTCAAACTTATATCTCGCTTATGGTTAGTTCTACATAAAAAATGCAAATAACTATTTTGTAGGAAATTTTATCAGCTTTAATTTTTGTAAAAAGATAAAAATTGATAGGAGTAACTGTTTTTGAGATATAAGCAAGAAACTGTTGCCTTAATTAAGCGCTTGCATATAAGCAAATTTAGTACTAAAAACCACTCTGAAGACTTTGGTGACTTTTATGTCACCTCCTTTTTCTTCTAATAAAGTATTGAACCCATTAAATTAAGTGTATTTTAAATCACAAGACATTTTCTGTTAAAGCACTTTTTCTTTAAATATTAATTATTTTCAAACTTATATCTCGCTTATGGTTAGTTCTACATAAAAAATGCAAATAACTATTTTGTAGGAAATTTTATCAGCTTTAATTTTTGTAAAAAGATAAAAATTGATAGGAGTAACTGTTTTTGAGATATAAGCAAGAAACTGTTGCCTTAATTAAGCGCTTGCATATAAGCAAATTTAGTAATATTAGTATTATTATTATTAATGTTATTGTTATTAATATGACGACTAAAAACGACTCTGAAACCTTTAGTGACTTTTATGTCTTTTTCTTTTTATTCTACTAAAGTGTTAGACACAATTAATTTAGTTTAATTTCAGTATTTCAAACATTTTATTTTAAAGCAAATTTTTGTTAAATATTATTTATATCCATCTCTATAACTCGCTTATGCTTGGTCCTACAAGAAAAATGCAAATAACTATTTTGTAGGAAATTTTATCAGCTTTAATTTTAGTAAAAAGATAAAAATTGATAGGAGTAACTGTTTTCGAGATATAAGCAAAAAACCAAAAAACTGTTACCTTAATAAAGCGCTTGCATATAAGCAAATTTAGTACTATTAGTATTATTATTATTAATGTTATTGTTATTAAAATGACGACTAAAAAAGACTCTAAAGACTTTGGTGACTTTTATGTCTTCTCCTTTTTCCTATACTAAAGTGTTAGTCACAATTAATTTAGTTTAATTTCAGTATTTCAAACATTTTATTTTAAAGCAAATTTTTGTTAAATATTATTTATATCCATCTCTATAACTCGCTTATGGTTGGTCCTACAAGAAAAATGCAAATAACTATTTTGTAGGAAATTTTATCAGCTTTAATTTTAGTAAAAAGATAAAAATTGATAGGAGTAACTGTTTTCGAGAAATAAGCAAGAAAAAAAGTCACTAAAGGTTTCAAAGTTGTCTTTAATCGTCATATTAATAACAATAACATTAATAATAATAATACTAATAGTACTAAATTTGCTTATATGCAAACGCTTAATTAAGGTAACAGTGTTTTGGTTTCTTGCTCATATCTCGAAAACAGTTACTCCTATCAATTTTTATCTTTTTACTAAAATTCAAGCTGATAAAATTTCCTACAAAATAGTTATTTGCATTTTTTATGTAGGACTAACCATAAGCGAGATATAAGATTGAAAATAATTAATATTTAAAAAAGAAGTGCTTTAACAGAAAATGTCTTGTGATTTAAAATACACTTAATTTTTTAGGTCCAATACTTTATTAGAAAAAAAAGGGAGTGACATATAAGTCACTGAAGTTTTCAGAGTCGATTTTAAATGCTGCATTTTCGTCTTCGTCTCAAACATTGAATACTGAATTACATTTTTGTTCTGAAACGGTAACAGTTTTTACTTTGGTTTTTTGCTTATATCTCGAAAACAGTTACTCCTATCAATTTTTATCTTTCTTTCAAAATTAAAGCTGATAACTTTTCCTACAAAATAGTTATTTGCATTTTTCTTGTAGGACCAACCATAAGCGAGTTATAAAGTTGGATATAAATAATATTTAACAAAAACTTGCTTAAAAATAAAATGTTTGAAATACTAAAATTAAACTAAATTAATTGTGTCTAACACTTTAGTAGAGAAAAAAGAAAAAGACATAAAAGTCACCAAAGTCTTCAAAATCGTTTTTAGTCGTCATATTAATAACAATAACATTAATAATAATAATACTAATAGTACTAAATCTGCTTATATGCAAGCGCTTTATTAAGGTAACAGTTTTTTGGTTTCTTGCTTATATCTCGAAAACAGTTACTCCTATGAATTTTTGTCTTTCTTGTCTTCTTCTTTTTCCTCTACTAAAGTGTTAGACACAATTAAATTAGTTTAATTTCAGTTTTTCAAACATTTTATTTTAAAGCAAATTTTTGTTAAATATTATTTATATCCAACTCTATAACTCGCTTATGGTTGGTCCTACAAGAAAAATGCAAATAACTATTTTGTAGGAAATTTTATCAGCTTTAATTTTGAAAGAAAGATAAAAATTGATAGGAGTAACTGTTTTCGAGATATAAGCAAAAAACCAATAAGAAAACTGTGACTGTTACTGAACAAAAATGTAATTCGGTTTTCAATGTTTGAGACGAAGACGAAACTGCAGCATTTAAAAACGACTCTGAAGACTTTAGTGACTTTTATGTCACTTCCTTTTTCTTCTAATAAAGTATTGGACCCAATAAATTAAGTGTATTTTAAATCACAAGACATTTTCTGTTAAAGCACTTTTTTTTAAATATTAATTATTTTCAATCATATATCTCGCTTATGGTTAGTCCTACATAAAAAATGCAAATAACTATTTTGTAGGAAATTTTATCAGCTTGAATTTTAGTAAAAAGATAAAAATTGATAGGAGTAACTGTTTTCGAGATATGAGCAAGAAATCAAAACACTGTTACCTTAATTAAGCGTTTGCATATAAGCAAATTTAGTACTATTAGTATTATTATTATTAATGTTATTGTTATTAATATGACGATTAAAGACAACTTTGAAACCTTTAGTGACTTTTATGTCTTCTTCTTTTTCCTCTACTAAAGTGTTAGACACAATTAAATTAGTTTAATTTCAGTTTTTCAAACATTTTATTTTAAAGCAAATTTTTGTTAAATATTATTTATATCCAACTCTATAACTCGCTTATGGTTGGTCCTACAAGAAAAATGCAAATAACTATTTTGTAGGAAATGTTATCAGCTTTAATTTTGAAAGAAAGATAAAAATTGATAGGAGTAACTGTTTTCGAGATATAAGCAAAAAACCAAAGTAAAAACTGTTACCGTTTCAGAACAAAAATGTAATTCAGTTTTCAATGTTTGAGACGAAGACGAAAATGCAGCATTTAAAATCGACTCTGAAGACTTCAGTGACTTATATGTCACCCCCTTTTTTTTTTAATAAAGTATTGGACCTAATAAATTAAGTGTATTTTAAATCACAAGACATTTTCTGTTAAAGCACTTCTTTTTTAAATATTAATTATTTTCAATCTTATATCTCGCTTATGGTTAGTCCTACATAAAAAATGCAAATAACAATTTTGTAGGAAATTTTATCAGCTTGAATTTTAGTAAAAAGATAAAAATTGATAGGAGTAACTGTTTTCGAGATATGAGCAAGAAACCAAAACACTGTTACCTTAATTAAGCGTTTGCATATAAGCAAATTAAGTACTATTAGTATTATTATTATTAATGTTATTGTTATTAATATGACGATTAAAGACAATTTTGAAACCTTTAGTGACTTTTATGTCTTCTTCTTTTTCCTCTACTAAAGTGTTAGACACAATTAAATTAGTTTAATTTCAGTTTTTCAAACATTTTATTTTAAAGCAAATTTTTGTTAAATATTATTTATATCCAACTCTATAACTCGCTTATGGTTGGTCCTACAAGAAAAATGCAAATAACTATTTTGTAGGAAATGTTATCAGCTTTAATTTTGAAAAAAAGATAAAAATTGATAGGAGTAACTGTTTTCGAGATATAAGCAAAAAACCAATAAGAAAACTGTGACTGTTACTGAACAAAAATGTAATTCGGTTTTCAATGTTTGAGACGAAGACGAAACTGCAGCATTTAAAAACGACTCTGAAGACTTCAGTGACTTTTATGTCACTTCCTTTTTCTTCTAATAAAGTATTGGACCCAATAAATTAAGTGCATTTTAAATCACAAGACATTTTCTGTTAAAGCACTTTTTTTTTAAATATTAATTATTTTCAATCATATATCTCGCTTATGGTTAGTCCTACATGAAAAATGCAAATAACTATTTTGTAGGAAATTTTATCAGCTTGAATTTTAGTAAAAAGATAAAAATTGATAGGAGTAACTGTTTTCGAGATATAAGCAAGAAACCAAAACACTGTTACCTTAATTAAGCGTTTGCATATAAGCAAATTTAGTACTATTAGTATTATTATTATTAATGTTATTGTTATTAATATGACAACTAAAGACAACTCTGAAACCTTTAGTGACTTTTATGTCTTTTCCTTTTTTCTCTACTAAAGTGTTAGACACAGTTAAATTAGTTTAATTTCCGTTTTTCAAACATTTTATTTTAAAACAAATTTTTGTTAAATATTATTTATATCCAACTCTATAACTCGCTTATGGTTGGTCCTACAAGAAAAATGCAAATAACTATTTTGTAGAATATTTTATCAGCTTTAATTTTGAAAGAAAGACAAAAATTCATAGGAGTAACTGTTTTCGAGATATAAGCAAGAAACCAAAAAACTGTTACCTTAATAAAGCGCTTGCATATAAGCAGATTTAGTACTATTAGTATTATTATTATTAATGTTATTGTTATTAATATGACGACTAAAAACGATTCTGAAGACTTTGGTGACTTTTATGTCTTTTTCTTTTTTCTCTACTAAAGTGTTAGACACAATTAATTTAGTTTAATTTCAGTATTTCAAACATTTTATTTTTAAGCAAGTTTTTGTTAAATATTATTTATATCCAACTTTATAACTCGCTTATGGTTGGTCTTACAAGAAAAATGCAAATAACTATTTTGTAGGAAATGTTATCAGCTTTAATTTTGAAAGAAAGATAAAAATTGATAGAAGTAACAGTTTTCGAGATATAAGCAAAAAACCAAAGTAAAAACTGTTACCGTTTCAGAACAAAAATGTAATTCAGTTTTCAATGTTTGAGACGAAGACGAAAATGCAGCATTTAAAATCGACTCTGAAGACTTCAGTGACTTATATGTCACCCCCTTTTTTTTTTAATAAAGTATTGGACCTAATAAATTAAGTGTATTTTAAATCACAAGACATTTTCTGTTAAAGCACTTCTTTTTTAAATATTAATTATTTTCAATCTTATATCTCGCTTATGGTTAGTCCTACATAAAAAATGCAAATAACTATTTTGTAGGAAATATTATCAGCTTGAATTTTAGTAAAAAGATAAAAATTGATAGGAGTAACTGTTTTCGAGATATGAGCAAGAAACCAAAACACTGTTACCTTAATTAAGCGTTTGCATATAAGCAAATTTAGTACTATTAGTATTATTATTATTAATGTTATTGTTATTAATATGACGATTAAAGACAACTTTGAAACCTTTAGTGACTTTTATGTCTTCTTCTTTTTCCTCTACTAAAGTGTTAGACACAATTAAATTAGTTTAATTTCAGTTTTTCAAACATTTTATTTTAAAGCAAATTTTTGTTAAATATTATTTATATCCAACTCTATAACTCGCTTATGGTTGGTCCTACAAGAAAAATGCAAATAACTATTTTGTAGGAAATTTTATCAGCTTTAATTTTGAAAGAAAGATAAAAATTGATAGGAGTAACTGTTTTCGAGATATAAGCAAAAAACCAATAAGAAAACTGTAACTGTTACTGAACAAAAATGTAATTCAGTTTTCAATGTTTGAGACGAAGACAAAAATGCAGCATTTAAAAACGACTCTGAAGACTTCAGTGACTTTTATGTTACCTCCTTTTTCTTCTAATAAAGTATTGGACCCAATAAATTAAGTGTATTTTAAATCACAAGACATTTTCTGTTAAAACACTTTTTTTTTATTATTAATTATTTTCAAACTTATATCTCGCTTATGGTTAGTTCTACATGAAAAATGCAAATAACTATTTTGTAGGAAATTTTATCACCTTTAATTTTGGTGAAAAAGTAAAAATTGTTAGGAGTAACTGTTTTCGAGATATAAGCAAAGAACAAAAAAACTGTTACCTTAAGTAAGCGCTTGCATATAAGCAAATTTAGTACTACTAGTATTGTTATTATAAATGTTATTGTTATTAATATGACGACTAAACACAACTCTAAGACTTTAGTGACTTTTATGTCTCCTCCTTTTTCTTCTACTAAAGTGTTAGACACAATTAATTTAGTTTAATTTCAGTTTTTCAAACATTTTATTTTAAAGCAAATTTTTGTTAAATATTAAAAACTATAAAATGAGTTAGATTGCCTAAAAACACAGATCACACATGATCTTTTGCATAGAAATGAAAAAACGCTCATGTAACACACAAAATAAGCTCCATTTTTCTTTATTAAAAGTATTATTATTATTATTACTTATGTTACTATTACTATTATTATTATTATTATTATTATTATTATTATTATTATTATTATTATTATTATTATTATTACTATTATTATTATTATTATTATTATTATTATTATTATTATTATTATTATTATTATTATTATTATTAATTTTATTATTATTAAAAACTGATTATAACTTTTGTATAGTAAATGTTTTTATACCAGTTTTAAAATGAGATATTAATTTTAGACAATTTGTTGCCTAAAAACACAGATCACAGATGATTTCTTGCATAGAAATGAGAAAACGCTCATATAACACACAAAATAAGCTTCATTTTTGCTTAGAAAACTAAGCTTACTTTTATTACTATTATTATTTTCATTATTATTATTATTAATATTATTATTATTATTACTATTATTATTATTATTATTATTATTATTATTATTATTATTATTATTATTATTATTATTTTTATTATTATTATTATTATTATTATTATTATTGTTATTATTATTATTATTAAAAACTTATATTAAACAGACAGAAAACGTCGTATTCTGACACAAAAAAACGAATTACGTTATAGACTTGACGAGATCGGCGTATCTCGGACTCTTATAGGACTCTTATAGGGTCAAAAAGTATCAGTTTGGATTAAAACAAATTATTTTTGTTGAGTCTCAGTCTGAATTGTTTATCAGTTCAAACAAAAGCGGCTTATTTTAGACGATCTTTTGCTTTGAACAAGAAAACTTACATAGAACAGATTAAAAACGTATTAATCTGGCATAAAAGAGCAATTTATGTATCACTTCGGATAAAGGCAGCTAATCCTATTCGTTTTATTGCTTAAAATAGACAAAATTGTTAATAAATCTAACAAAAACGCTGTATTCTAGCACAAAATACTAATTACATTATAGTTTCGACGAGAATAGCTTATTTGGAATGATTCTATGCTTCCAAACGAGTAAATTTTTATTAAACAGATGCCAAACATCATGTTTTGTCCTATAAAGACATTTTATATTGCAGTTTGTATTAAAACAAAATATTTT
The DNA here is from genome assembly GCF_031307605.1 of Tribolium castaneum. Lineage (NCBI taxonomy): Eukaryota > Metazoa > Arthropoda > Insecta > Coleoptera > Tenebrionidae > Tribolium > Tribolium castaneum. The sequence continues at coordinate 963,091 of NW_026986630.1, forward strand.
CGTTGATTCTTTGTTAGAAGCAGCAAACCTAACATTAAAGAATCTGAAAACTTTGTATTCGGACACAAACCACCGAATTTTGTATCAGTTTAGACAAAAACGGTTGATTTTCGACAATATTTTGCTTTGAACAAGAAAACTTATATCAAACTGACTAAAAACGTCTTATTTTAGCACAAAACAAAAGATTTGCGTTATAGTCTTAACGAGAGCTGTTAATTTCAAACGGTTCTATGCTTTGAAACGAGTAAACTTTCACTGTACAGAGGAAAAACATCTTATTTCGCCTTTTAAAAACGATTCATGCCACAGTTTGGATACAAACCAATTATTTTCGTTAATTCATTGTTACAAACATGAAACCTTACATTAAAGTAACTGAAAACCCCTTATTCAGGCACAGAAATTCGAATTACGTTTCAGTCTGAACAAAAACTGCTTACTTTAGACGATCCTTTGTTTTGAATACAAAAACTTACATTAAAAAGATTAAAAACGTCTTATTCTGGCTGAAAACTGCAAATTATATATTACTCTAGATAAAAGCAATTTATCCTGATTACTCCTTTACTTAGAATAGAGTAAACTTGTATAAAACTTAATAAAAACTTTAAATTTCGTCTCAAAGAAATAATTTACGTTATAGTTTTGACCAGCACTGTTTATTTCAAACGATTTTATGATTCGAAACTAATGAACTTTTATGGGGCAGATGCAAAACCACATATTACAATATAAAGCGTTGTTTTAAAGCAAATTATTACCTTTTGCAACAAGAAATTTCACGTCAAAGAAACTGAAAACATCGTATCCATGCACAAATATCGAATTACGTATCAGTTTAGGCAAATACAGCTTATTTTAAACGATTCCTTGCTATAAACAAGAAAAATTTTATCAAACATATTGAAAATGTCTTATTCTCGAAAATAAGAGCAAATTATGTATCAGTTTTAACAAAAGCGGATTACTCTGTTTGATTCTATGCTTAGAGTAGAGTAAACTACTATAAAACGTAATGAAAACTCTATATTCAAGCTCAAAAGAACAAATTACGTTATAGTTTTGACAAAAAAAAATTATTTCAGACGACTACATATTTCGAAGTAAGCAAACTTTAATTGAACAAGTGCAAAAGCTAATACTTTGCTTTAAAATAACGATTTATGTGGTAATATGGTATTTTGCATCTGTCCTATAAAAGTTTACTCGTTTCGCTCCATTGAATCATTCGAAATAAATTATTTTGACACAACAACGAAAATAATTTTTTTGTTTAAACTGTAACATGTCGTTTTTATAAAACGAACTAAGACGTTTGGCATCTGTTTAGTGAAAGTTTTCTCGTTTGGGGGCATAAAATCGTTTGAAATTAACAGTTCTGGTCAAAACTATAACGTAAATTATTTCTTTGAGACGAAATTTAAAGTTTTCATTAAGTTTTATACAAGTTTGCTCTATTCTAAGCAAAGGAGTAATCAGGATAAACTGCTTTTATCCAAAGTAATACATAATTTGCAGTTTTGAGCCAGAATAAGACGTTTTTAATCTTTTTAATGTAAGTTTTCGTGTTCAAAAGAAAGAATCGTCTAAAATAAGCAATTTGTGTCCAGACTGAAACGTAATTTGATTTTCTGGGCCTGAATAAGAGGTTTTCAGTTTCTTTGATGTAAGGTTTCTTGTTTGTAACAATAAATAAACGAAAATCATTGGTTTTAATCCAAACTGTGACATAAATCGTTTTTTAAAGGCGAAATCAGACGTTTTGCCTCTGTTCAGTGAAAGTATACTGGTTTCAAAGCATAGAATCGTTTGAAATTAACAGTTCTCGTCAAGACTATAACGCAAATCTTTAAAGTGATACAAAGAAATAATTTACGTAATAGTTTTGACCAGAACTGTTAATTTCAAACGATTTTATGCCCCCAAACGAGAAAACTTTCACTAAGCAGATGCCAAACGTCTTAGTTCGTTTTATAAAAGCGACTTATGTTACAGTTTAAACAAAAACAAATTATTTGTGTTGTTGTTTTGTCAAAATAATTTATTTCTAATGATTCAATGGAGCGAAACGGGTAAACTTTTATAGGACAGATGCAAAATACCATATTACCACATAAATCATTATTTTAAAGCAAAGTATTAGCTTTTTGCACATGTTCAATTAAAGTTTGCTTACTTCGAAGTATGTAATCGTCCGAAATATTTTTTTTTGTCAAAACTATAACGTAATTTGTTCTTTTGAGCTTGAATATAGAGTTTTCATTACGTTTTAAAGTAGTTTACTCTACTGTAAGCATAGAATCAAACAGAGTAATCCGCTTTTGTTAAAACTGATACATAATTTGCTCTTATTTTCGAGAATAAGACATTTTCAATATGTTTGATAAAATTTTTCTTGTTTATAGCAAGGAATCGTTTAAAATAAGCTGTATTTGCCTAAACTGATACGTAATTCGATATTTGTGCATGGATACGATGTTTTCAGTTTCTTTGACGTGAAATTTCTTGTTGCAAAAGGTAATACTTTGCTTTAAAACAACGCTTTATATGGTAATATGTGGTTTTGCATCTGCCCCATAAAAGTTCATTAGTTTCGAATCATAATTTCGTTTGAAATAAACAGTGCTGGTCAAAACTATAACGTAAATTATTTCTTTGAGACGAAATTTAAAGTTTTCATTAAGTTTTATACAAGTTTACTCTATTCTAAGTAAAGGAGTAATCAGGATAAATTGCTTTTATCTAGAGTAATATATAATTTGCAGTTTTCAGCCAGAATAAGACGTTTTTAATCTTTTTAATGTAAGTTTTCGTGTTCAAAACAAAGGATCGTCTAAAATAAGCAGTTTTTGTCCAGACTGAAACGTAATTCGAATTTCTGTGCCTAAATAAGGGGTTTTCAGTTTCTTTGATGTAAGGTTTCTTGTTTGTAACAATGAATTAACAAAAATAATTGGTTTTTATCCAAACTGTGGCATGAATCAGCTTTAAGACTATAACGCAAATCTTTTGTTTTGTGCTAAAATAAGACGTTTTTAGTCAGTTTGATATAAGCTTTCTTGTTCAAAGCAAAATATTGTCGAAAATCAACCGTTTTTGTCTAAACTGAAACAAAATTCGGTGGTTTGTGTCCGAATACAAAGTTTTCAGATTCTTTAATGTTAGGTTTGCTGCTTCTAACAAAGAATCAACGAAAATATTTTGTTTTAATACAAACTGCAATATAAAATGTCTTTATAGGACAAAACATGATGTTTGGCATCTGTTTATTAAAAATTTACTCGTTTGGAAGCATAGAATCATTCCAAATAAGCTATTCTCGTCGAAACTATAATGTAATTAGTATTTTGTGCTAGAATACAGCGTTTTTGTTAGATTTATTAACAATTTTGTCTATTTTAAGCAATGAAACGAATAGGATTAGCTGCCTTTATCCAAAGTGATACATAAATTGCTCTTTTATGCCAGATTAATACGTTTTTAGTCTGTTCGATGTAAGTTTTCTTGTTCAAAGCAAAAGATCGTCTAAAGTAAGCCGTTTTTGTTTGAACTGATGAACAATTCAGACTGAGAGTCAACAAAAATAATTTGTTTTAATCCAAACTGATAATTTTTGACCCTATAAGAGTCCTATAAGAGTCCGAGATACGCCGTTCTCGTCAAGTCTATAACGTAATTCGTTTTTTTGTGTCAGAACACGACGTTTTCTGTCTGTTTAATATAAGTTTTTAATAATAATAATAATAATAACAATAATAATAATAATAATAATAATAATAATAATAATAATAATAATAATAATAATAATAACAATAATAATAATAATAATAATAATAATAATAATAATAATAATAATAATAATAATAATAATAATAATAATAATAATAATAATAATAATAATAATGATAATAATACTTATAATAATGAATTTCTTTCTAAATTAAAGCTTAGTTTTTCTAAGCAAAAATGATGCTTATTTTGTGTGTTATATGAGCGTTTTCTCATTTCTATGCAAGAGATCATCTGTGAGCTGCGTTTTTAGGCAAGAAATTGAGTAAAATTAATAACTCATTTTAAAACTGGTATAAAAACATTTACTATACAAAAGTTAATAATAATAATAATAATAATAATAATAATAATAATAATAATAATAATAATAATAATAATAATAATAATAATAATAATAATAATAATAATAATAGTAATAATAATGATAATAATAGTAATAATGATAATAATACTTATAATAATGAATTTCTTTCTAAATTAAAGCTTAGTTTTTCTAAGCAAAAATGATGCTTATTTTGTGTGTTATATGAGCGCTTTCTCATTTCTATGCAAGAAATCATCTGTGATCTGTATTTTTAGGCAAGAAAGTGTCTAAAATTAATAACTCATTTTAAAACTGGTATAAAAACATTTACTATACAAAAGTTAATAATAATAATAATAACAATAATAATAATAATAATAATAATAATAATAATAATAATAATAATAATAATAATAATAATAATAATAATAATAAAAATAATAATAGAAATAAAAGTAAGCTTAGTTTTCTAAGCAAAAATGAAGCTTATTTTGTGTGTTATATGAGCGCTTTCTCATTTCTATGCAAGAAATCATCTGTGATCTGTATTTTTAGGCAAGAAATTGTCTAAAATTAATAACTCATTTTAAAACTGGTATAAAAACATTTACTATACAAAAGTTAATAATAATAATAATAATAATAATAATAATAATAATAATAGTAATAATAATAATAATAATAATAATAATAATAATAATAATAATAGTAATTAAAGAAATAATAATAATAATGATAATAATACTTATAATAATGAATTTCTTTCTAAATTAAAGCTTAGTTTTTCTAAGCAAAAATGATGCTTATTTTGTGTGTTATATGAGCGTTTTCTCATTTCTATGCAAGAGATTATCTGTGATCTGTGTTTTTAGGCAAGAAATTGATTAAAATTAATAACTCATTTTAAAACTGGTATAAAAACATTTACTATACAAAAGTTAATAATAATAATAATAATAATAATAATAATAATAATAATAATAATAATAATAATAATAATAATAGTAATAAAAGAAACAATAATAATAATAATAATAATATAATAATAATAATAGATTTATTGCCATCAATAAATAATACATGGCGCGTCATATAATTATGTACATGTAAGTGTATATGGGACAATACATACATTTATTTTAAATCTGGAGGGTTATCCAGGAACTCTTGGATAGAATAATAACTCATTTCTAATAGTGCGTCCTTTACCTTCTTCTCAAACAGAGCCGGAGCTAGTCTCTTCATCGGGTCCTGAAGCTTGTTATAAAGCTTCGGGCCCCAATGGTCAATGCTGTGCTGTGACACTTTAAGCCGATGGTACGGTGTTGAGAGCGCGTCAGCGTGTCTTGTGTTATGCTCGTGATATGAGCCATTCTTGATGAACTCGTGGAGGTGGTTGTGGACGTACCTCAGACAGCTCAATATGTACGCGGAAGGGATGGTAAGAATTTGTTGTTGTTTGAAGGCTGGGCGGCAGCTTTCCCGATAGTTCATTTGGCACAGGATTCTGATTGCTTTCTTTTGCAGGACGAAGATCTTGTCAGCATCTGATGAAGTACCCCATAGAAGTATACCATAGGTGGCTTTGCTGTGGAAGTTAGCAAAGTATGTCACCCTTGCAGCTTGGGGAGTTGAGATATTCTTGATTCTTCTGATACTGAATAAAGCTGATGCTAGGTTTTTGCAGGTTTCCTGAATGTGGTCCTTCCAAGATGCTTTGCTATTTAGGTAAAATCCCAAGAATTTTACCGATGTGACGTTGGTGGGTTTTGAAGATATAAATAGTTCCTGAGTCTTGTCTCCATTGAGTTTCAGTTTATTTGCTGTGAACCATTCATTGGCATCTTCAAGGATTTTTCTCATTTTTGGTTTTAGCGTATCCTCTGTTTCTTCTTTGATGCAGAAGGAAGTGTCGTCCGCATATAGACACTGTCCATCCACTCTCATATTGATAGGCAAGTCATTTACATAGATTATAAATAGCAGTGGACCGAGGATTGATCCCTGGGGCACTCCACACCTTGTTGGCAGAGGCTTTGACCATTTTTCATTCCATTTTACTATCTGGGTTCTATTTTCAAGGTAGGACTTAAAAATTTCTTGCGTGATCCCTCGTATCCCATAGTGTTGTAATTTTTGTAGAATCAACTTGTGTGGCAGGGTGTCAAACGCTTTGCTTAGATCGCACATCGCTACTTCTACCATTTCTCGGTTATCTAGGGCTCTTGTTATTTTCTTGTATAGATCCAATGCTGCAGTAATGGTTGATCTACCACTTCTATAGCCATGTTGTGACTCACTAAATAAGTCATTTTGCTCAAGATACTTCATTAAACGATTCTTCAGAGCAGCCTCGAAGACTTTTGAAATTGTAGGTAGAATAGAGATTGGTCTAAATTTGTTGATGTTTTCTACTTCGCCTTTTTCTTTTGGAACCGGAATAATTTTTGCCACCTTTAACTCGTCAGGAAAGTATCCTTCAATAAAACTTTTGTTTATGAGCATAGTAAGTGGATTTGTAATTTCTAGGAGTATTTCTTTCAAAAATGACGTAGACATATCGTACACATCTTTGGAGTTTTTGCATTTTAAGGATCTTATCAGTCTTGTGACCTCTTCTTCACTAACAGGCGCTAACCAAAACGATTTTGCATTGCTTTTACACGCCTTGAGGAAATCACAAGGATCTTTGTCGATTTTTTTTATACTGTCTGACGTTTTCTCTCCTATCGTGGCAAAGTAGAGATTGAGGTCGTCGGCATTCAATTTGCATTCTTTGGTATTGCTTGTCTTCGTTTTTGTATTGATGATTTTCCAAATGGCTTTTTGCTTATTATCAGCATTGTTTAGGATATAAGCGTTGTAGTTTCTGTGGTTTTCTTCAATTTCTTGGAAGTAGCTGCGTTTATATGACTTGAAGACCTCAGCTGATTGTTGGCTTTTCTCAACTCTTGCTATTGTTTGTAGAGCTTCTAGTGTATTTTTCATACTCATGATTTTTTTACTAATCCACGTAGGTCTCTTATTGAATTTTGGTTTATTAATTTTTTCTTTTCTAGGGAAGAATTTGTCAAAGGCAGCTGTCAGAGTTGTATGGAAGACAGTGTAGGCCTCTTTTGCATTACGGTGTTTGAAGACACGAGCCCACTCAATTCCGGTTAAGTACTCCTTAAAGTAGTAAGTATTCTGTTCATTTATTCTTCTGTATATATGTTTTTCTGGTTTTCTAGGTTCTTGCACTGGGTTCTTAATCTTCAGGACTTGACAGTAGTGATCAGACATGCACCAACTTTTTGTCTCTTTTGAGAAGATTTCTTCTATGTTAATATTTGAAAATATATTATCTATGCAGCTAGAAGAAGTTTCAGTTGTTCTAGATGCCTCTCTCATTAGTGGTTGCATACCATATGTTGTGAAAGTTTCGATTAATAAAGATTGTTCGACGCCATCCTTGAGAATATTGGTGTTAAAGTCCCCAGCGACAATGTATCGTCTAGAGTGGTTCCTTTGTGTCAGGTTTTCTAGTGCTTCATTAATTTTATCTATGAAGTGCTTGAAGTTCTGATTTGGAGATCGATATACCGCCATTATTATTAAGTTTTTTGAAGGAATCTCAGCAGCTGAGATTTCTGCAGTGAATTCTTCACATAAGGGTCTAATGCCTTCAATATTTTTTGCGGAAATACCCTCCCTTGTTGCGATTAAGGATCCGCCATGCTGGTTAAGTGATCTGCTAAAGTGGCTTATAATATTATATCCTGGGATGGTTAAGCTTTCCAGGGTGTTGTCCTTGCACCAGTGCTCAGTGATAATTACAATGTCTACTTCGTCTTCTGTTAACTGTATAGTCAGTGCGTCTATTTTTTTCGATAGTGATTGTATGTTATAGTTTATTATTGTGGTTAGGTTTTCAAAACCTACCGATTTGTTGGGGTCTTCGAAAAAACTTGAACCTCTGTATGGTTAGGTTTTCGGGCCACGACTCAGGTTTCATCATTTCTTCTACTAATTCAAATCGTAGTCCAACTTTAAAGGATTTATTTTGACTCTTATTGTTGATGTGCTTGGGTAGTTCTTCCACGGTGAAATGTTCATCAGGATGTAGTTGTTTGAGATAATTTGATACTTTATCTTCTGTCGTAGTACTTGTTGCACGGCCAACAAACAGCCATCCCATCTTACGGGCGCCTCTGAAGCCGTCAGCCTCATCTACTCTAGCTGTCCCTGTGATTACGTCCTGTTTCGATTTTTTTGCAACCTTTGTCCTGATGTCTTTTTCTTTTTCGTCGTTTCGTTGGTTTAATGATTGGCTTGTTTCGGGTTTTTTGTCCTGGACTGTGTTACCCTCCTTGTCAACTTGTTTTTTTTTGCTTGTTGTTTTCTATCACCCTGTCAGATGGCTTGTTACTTTTTTTCTGAGCTTTTACGTTCGTCAGGTTTTCTCTTTCTTGGTTTGTGATGACATCTGTGTGTCCTTTGTTGGATCTTGTTATTGGTTTGGACGATTTGGTTTGTGACTCCGCTAACAGTTGATCTAACCTTTGTATTGTTCCGTTTTGATTTTGTATTTGTTTCAGACAGTCGTCAATTTTTCCCTTAAGGTTACTTACAATGTCTATAAGGTGTCTCATCGCTTCCTCTTGCGAGGGTCTGATTCTGCAGGAGTCGCACACCCATTTGATATTTTCCTTGTAGTTATCTAGTACCTTGATTTCTCCAGGTTTGTATGGGCTGCATGCATAGTGAATGCATGTGTTGCACTTTCCATAACAAAGGATCACTTTGTCGATGTTTATATTTACTGTTTCACGGCACTGTTTACAGACGTGTGTCGTGGTCGCCATTTTTCTTGTATTTATTATTCAAGTTTAATAATAATAATAATAATAATTAATAATTAATATAATAATATATAATTAATAATTAATAATAATAATAATAATAATAATAATAATGATAATAATACTTATAATAATAAATTTCTTTCTAAATTAAAGCTTAGTTTTTCTAAGCAAAAATGATGCTTATTTTGTGTTATCTGAGCGTTTTCTCATTTCTATGCAAGAGATCATCTGTGATCTGTGTTTTTAGGCAAGAAATTGTCTAAAATTAATAACTCATTTTAAAACTGGTATAAAAACATTTACTATACAAAAGTTATAATCGGTCTTTAATAATAATAATATTAATAATAATAATAATAATAATAATAATAATAATAATAATAATAATAATAATAATAATAATAATAATAATAATAATAATGATAAAAATAATAGTAATAATAATAATAATAATAAAAATAAAAATAATAGTAGTAGTAAAAGTAAGCTTAGTTTTCTAAGCCAAAATGAAGCTTATTTTGTGTTATATGAGCGTTTTCTCATTTCTATGCAAAAGATCATGTGTGATCTGTGTTTTAAGTTGTGTCAGAATACGACGTTTTCTGTCTGTTTAATATAAGTTCTTAATAATAATAATAATAATAATAATAATAATAATAATAATAATAATAATAATAATAATAATAATAATAACAATAATAATAATAATAATAATAATAATAATAATAATAATAGTAATAGTAACAAAAGTAATAATAATAATAATACTTTTAAAAAGGAAAAATGGAGCTTATTTTGTGTGTTACATGAGCGTTTTCTCATTTTTATGCAAAAGATCATGTGTGATCTGTGTTTTTAGGCAATCTAAGCCATTTTATAGTTTTTAATATTTAACAAAAATTTGCTTTAAAATAAAATGTTTGAAAAACCGAAATTAAACTAAATTAATTGTGTCTAACACTTTAGTAGAGGAAAAAGGAGAGACATAAAAGTCACTAAAGTCTTAAAGTTGTCTTTAGTCGTCATATTAATAACAATAACATTTATAATAACAATACTAGTAGTACTAAATTTGCTTATATGCAAGCGCTTAATTAAGGTAACAGTTTTTTTGTTTTCTGAATATATCTCGAAAACAGTTACTCCTATCAATTTTTACTTTTTCACCAAAATTAAAAGTGATAAAATTTCCTACAAAATAGTTATTTGCATTTTTCATGTAGAACTAACCATAAGCGAGATATAAGTTTGAAAATAATTATTAATTAAAAAAAAGTGTTTTAACAGAAAATGTCTTGTGATTTAAAATACACTTAATTTGTTGGGTCCAATACTTTATTAGAAGAAAAAGGAGGTGACATAAAAGTCACTGAAGTCTTCAGAGTCGTTTTTAAATGCTGCATTTTTGACTTCGTCTCAAACATTGAAAACTGAATTACATTTTTGTTCAGTAACAGTTACAGTTTTCTTATTGGTTTTTTGCTTATATCTCGAAAACAGTTACTCCTATCAAATTTTATCTTTCTTTCAAAATTAAAGCTGATAAAATTTCCAACAAAATAGTTATTTACATTTTTCTTGTAGGACCAAGCATAAACGAGTTATAGAGTTGGATATAAATAATATTTAACAAAAATTTGCTTTAAAATAAAATGCTTGAAAAACCGGAATTAAACTAAATTAATTGCGTCTAACACTTTAGTAGAGGAAAAAGGAGAAGACATAAAAGTCACTAAATGTTTCAGAGTCGTCTTTAGTCGTCATATTAATAACAATAACATTAATAATAATAATACTAATAGTACTAAATTTGCTTATATGCAAACGCTTAATTAACGTAACATTTTTTTGGTTTCTTGCTTATATCTCGAAAACAGTTACTCCTATCAATTTTTATCTTTTTTTCAAAATTAAAGCTGATAAAATTTCCTACAAAATAGTTATTTGCATTTTTTTGTAGGACCAACCATAAGCGAGTTATAGAATTGGATATAAATAATATTTAACAAAAATTTGCTTTAAAATAAAATGTTTGAAAAACCGAAATTAAACTAAATTAATTGAGTCTAACACTTTAGTAGAGGAAAAAGAAAAAGACATAAAAGTCACTAAAGGTTTCAGAGTTGTCTTTAGTTGTCATATTAATAACAATAACATTAATAATAATAATACTAATAGTACTAAATTTGCTTATATGCAAACGCTTAATTAAGGTAACAGTGTTTTGGTTTCTTGCTTATATCTCGAAAACAGTTACTCCTATCAATTTTTATCTTTTTACTAAAATTCAAGCTGATAAAATTTCCTACAAAATAGTTATTTGCATTTTTCATGTAGGACTAACCATAAGCGAGATATATGATTGAAAATAATTAATATTTAAAAAAAAAGTGCTTTAACAGAAAATGTCTTGTGATTTAAAATACACTTAATTTATTGGGTCCAATACTTTATTAGAAGAAAAAGGAAGTGACATAAAAGTCACTGAAATCTTCAGAGTCGTTTTTAAATGCTGCAGTTTCGTCTTCGTCTCAAACATTGAAAACTGAATTACATTTTTGTTCAGTAACAGTCACAGTTTTCTTATTGGTTTTTTGCTTATATCTCGAAAACAGTTACTCCTATCAATTTTTATCTTTCTATCAAAATTAAAGCTGATAAAATTTCCTACAAAATAGTTATTTGCATTTTTCTTGTAGGACCAACCATAAGCGAGTTATAGAGTTGGATATAAATAATATTTAACAAAAATTTGCTTTAAAATAAAATGTTTGAAAAACTGAAATTAAACTAATTTAATTGTGTCTAACACTTTAGTAGAGAAAAAAGAAGAAGACATAAAAGTCACTAAAGGTTTCAAAGTTGTCTTTAATCGTCATATTAATAACAATAACATTAATAATAATAATACTAATAGTACTAAATTTGCTTATATGCAAACGCTTAATTAAGGTAACAGTGTTTTGGTTTCTTGCTCATATCTCGAAAACAGTTACTCCTATCAATTTTTATCTTTTTACTAAAATTCAAGCTGATAAAATTTCCAACAAAATAGTTATTTGCATTTTTTATGTAGGACTAACCATAAGCGAGATATAAGATTGAAAATAATTAATATTTAAAAAAGAAGTGCTTTAACAGAAAATGTCTTGTGATTTAAAATACACTTAATTTATTAGGTCCAATATTTTATTAAAAAAAAAAGGGGGTGACATATAAGTCACTGAAGTCTTCAGAGTCGATTTTAAATGCTGCATTTTCGTCTTCGTCTCAAACATTGAAAACTGAATTACATTTTTGTTCTGAAACGGTAACAGTTTTTACTTTGGTTTTTTGCTTATATCTCGAAAACAGTTACTCCTATCAATTTTTATCTTTCTTTCAAAATTAAAGCTGATAATATTTCCTACAAAATAGTTATTTGCATTTTTCTTGTAGGACCAACCATAAGCGAGTTATAAAGTTGGATATAAATAATATTTAACAAAAACTTGCTTAAAAATAAAATGTTTGAAATACTGAAATTAAACTAAATTAATTGTGTCTAACACTTTAGTAGAGAAAAAAGAAAAAGACATAAAAGTCACCAAAGTCTTCAGAATCGTTTTTAGTCGTCATATTAATAACAATAACATTAATAATAATAATACTAATAGTACTAAATCTGCTTATATGCAAGCGCTTTATTAAGGTAACAGTTTTTTGGTTTCTTGCTTATATCTCGAAAACAGTTACTCCTATGAATTTTTGTCTTTCTTTCAAAATGAAAGCTGATAAAATATTCTACAAAATAGTTATTTGCATTTTTCTTGTAGGACCAACCATAAGCGAGTTATAGAGTTGGATATAAATAATATTTAACAAAAATTTGCTTTAAAATAAAATGTTTGAAAAACTGAAATTAAACTAATTTAACTGTGTCTAACACTTTAGTAGAGAAAAAAGGAAAAGACATAAAAGTCACTAAAGGTTTCAGAGTTGTCTTTAGTTGTCATATTAATAACAATAACATTAATAATAATAATACTAATAGTACTAAATTTGCTTATATGCAAACGCTTAATTAAGGTAACAGTGTTTTGGTTTCTTGCTTATATCTCGAAAACAGTTACTACTATCAATTTTTATCTTTTTACTAAAATTCAAGCTGATAAAATTTCCTACAAAATAGTTATTTGCATTTTTCATGTAGGACTAACCATAAGCGAGATATATGATTGAAAATAATTAATATTTAAAAAAAAAGTGCTTTAACAGAAAATGTCTTGTGATTTAAAATACACTTAATTTATTGGGTCCAATACTTTATTAGAAGAAAAAGGAAGTGACATAAAAGTCACTGAAGTCTTCAGAGTCGTTTTTAAATGCTGCAGTTTCGTCTTCGTCTCAAACATTGAAAACCGAATTACATTTTTGTTCAGTAACAGTCACAGTTTTCTTATTGGTTTTTTGCTTATATCTCGAAAACAGTTACTCCTATCAATTTTTATCTTTTTTTCAAAATTAAAGCTGATAAAATTTCCTACAAAATAGTTATTTGCATTTTTTATCTAGGACTAACCATAAGCGAGATATAAGATTGAAAATAATTAATATTTAAAAAAGAAGTGCTTTAACAGAAAATGTCTTGTGATTTAAAATACACTTAATTTATTAGGTCCAATACTTTATTAGAAAAAAAAGGGAGTGACATATAAGTCACTGAAGTCTTCAGAGTCGATTTTAAATGCTGCATTTTCGTCTTCGTCTCAAACATTGAATATTGAATTACATTTTTGTTCTGAAACGGTAACAGTTTTTACTTTGGTTTTTTGCTTATATCTCGAAAACAGTTACTCCTATCAATTTTTATCTTTCTTTCAAAATTAAAGCTGATAACATTTCCTACAAAATAGTTATTTGCATTTTTCTTGTAGGACCAACCATAAGCGAGTTATAAAGTTGGATATAAATAATATTTAACAAAAACTTGCTTAAAAATAAAATGTTTGAAATACTGAAATTAAACTAAATTAATTGTGTCTAACACTTTAGTAGAGAAAAAAGAAAAAGACATAAAAGTCACCAAAGTCTTCAAAATCGTTTTTAGTCGTCATATTAATAACAATAACATTAATAATAATAATACTAATAGTACTAAATCTGCTTATATGCAAGCGCTTTATTAAGGTAACAGTTTTTTGGTTTCTTGCTTATATCTCGAAAACAGTTACTCCTATCAATTTTTATCTTTTTACTAAAATTCAAGCTGATAAAATTTCCTACAAAATAGTTATTTGCATTTTTCTTGTAGGACCAACCATAAGCGAGTTATAAAGTTGGATATAAATAATATTTAACAAAAACTTGCTTAAAAATTAAATGTTTGAAATACTGAAATTAAACTAAATTAATTGTGTCTAACACTTTAGTAGAGAAAAAAGAAAAAGACATAAAATCACCAAAGTCTTCAGAATCGTTTTTAGTCGTCATATTAATAACAATAACATTAATAATAATAATACTAATAGTACTAAATTTGCTTACATGCAAACGCTTAATTCAGGTAACAATTTTTTGGTTTCTTGCTTATATCTCGAAAACAGTTACTCCTATCAATTTTTATTTTTTTACTAAAATTAAAGCTGATAAAATTTCCTACAAAATAGTTAATTGCATTTTTAATGTAGGACTAACCATAAGCGAGATATAAGTTTGAAAATAATTAAAATTTAAAAAAAAAGTGCTTCAACAGAAAATGTCTTGTGATTTAAAATACACTTAATTTATTGGGTCCAATACTTTATTAGAAGAAAAAAGAGGTGACAGAAAGGTCACTGAAGTCTTTAGAGTCGTTTGTAAATGCTGCATTTTCGTCTTCGTCTCAAACATTGAAAACTGAATTACATTTTTGTTCAGTTACTGTTACAGTTTTCTTATTGGTTTTTTGCTTATATCTCGAAAACAGTTACACCTATCAATTTTTATCTTTCTTTTAAAATTAAAGCTGATAAAGCTTCCTACAAAATAGTTATTTGCATTTTTCTTGTAGGACCAACCATAAGCGAGTTATAGAGTTGGATATAAATAATATTTAACAAAAATTTGCTTTAAATAAAATGTTTGAAAAACCGAAATTAAACTAAATTAATTGAGTCTAACACTTTAGTAGAGAAAAAAGAAAAAGACATAAAAGTCACCAAAGTCTTCAGAATCGTTTTTAGTCGTCATATTAATAACAATAACATTAATAATAATAAGACTAATAGTACTAAATCTGCTTATATGCAAGCGCTTTATTAAGGTAACAGTTTTTTGGTTTCTTGCTTATATCTCGAAAACAGTTACTCCTATCAATTTTTATCTTTTTTCAAAATTAAAGCTGATAAAATTTCCTACAAAATAGTTATTTGCATTTTTCTTGTAGGACCAACCATAAGCGAGTTATAGAGTTGGATATAAATAATATTTAACAAAAATTTGCTTTAAAATAAAATGTTTGAAAAACTGAAATTAAACTAATTTAATTGTGTCTAACACTTTAGTAGAGGAAAAAGAAGAAGACATAAAAGTCACTAAAGGTTTCAAGGTTGTCTTTAATCGTCATATTAATAACAATAACATTAATAATAATAATACTAATAGTACTAAATTTGCTTATATGCAAACGCTTAATTAAGGTAACAATGTTTTGGTTTCTTGCTCATATCTCGAAAACAGTTACTCCAATCAATTTTTATCTTTTTACTAAAATTCAAGCTGATAAAATTTCCTACAAAATAATTATTTGCATTTTTTATGTAGGACTAACCATAAGCGAGATATAAGATTGAAAATAATTAATATTTAAAAAAGAAGTGCTTTAACAGAAAATGTCTTGTGATTTAAAATACACTTAATTTATTAGGTCCAATACTTTATTAGAAAAAAAGGGGGTGACATATAAGTCACTGAAGTCTTCAGAGTCGATTTTAAATGCTGCATTTTCGTCTTCGTCTCAAACATTGAAAACTGAATTACATTTTTGTTCTGAAACGGTAACAGTTTTTACTTTGGTTTTTTGCTTATATCTCGAAAACAGTTACTCCTATCAATTTTTATCTTTCTTTCAAAATTAAAGCTGATAACATTTCCTACAAAATAGTTATTTGCATTTTTCTTGTAGGACCAACCATAAGCGAGTTATAAAGTTGGATATAAATAATATTTAACAAAAACTTGCTTAAAAATAAAATGTTTGAAATACTGAAATTAAACTAAATTAATTGTGTCTAACACTTTAGTAGAGAAAAAAGAAAAAGACATAAAAGTCACCAAAGTCTTCAGAATCGTTTTTAGTCGTCATATTAATAACAATAACATTAATAATAATAATACTAATAGTACTAAATCTGCTTATATGCAAGCGCTTTATTAAGGTAACAGTTTTTTGGTTTCTTGCTTATATCTCGAAAACAGTTACTCCTATGAATTTTTGTCTTTTTTTCAAAATTAAAGCTGATAAAATTTCCTACAAAATAGTTATTTGCATTTTTCTTGTAGGACCAACCATAAACGAGTTATAGAGTTGGATATAAATAATATTTAACAAAAATTTGCTTTAAAATAAAATGTTTGAAAAACTGAAATTAAACTAATTTAATTGTGTCTAACACTTTAGTAGAGGAAAAAGGAAAAGACATAAAAGTCACTAAAGGTTTCAGAGTTGTCTTTAGTTGTCATATTAATAACAATAACATTAATAATAATAATACTAATAGTACTAAATTTGCTTATATGCAAACGCTTAATTAAGGTAACAGTGTTTTGGTTTCTTGCTCATATCTCGAAAACAGTTACTCCTATCAATTTTTATCTTTTTACTAAAATTCAAGCTGATAAAATTTCCTAGAAAATAGTTATTTGCATTTTTCATGTAGGACTAACCATAAGCGAGATATATGATTGAAAATAATTAATATTTAAAAAAAAAGTGCTTTAACAGAAAATGTCTTGTGATTTAAAATACACTTAATTTATTGGGTCCAATACTTTATTAGAAGAAAAAGGAAGTGACATAAAAGTCACTGAAGTCTTCAGAGTCGTTTTTAAATGCTGCAGTTTCGTCTTCGTCTCAAACATTGAAAACCGAATTACATTTTTGTTCAGTAACAGTCACAGTTTTTTTATTGGTTTTTTGCTTATATCTCGAAAACAGTTACTCCTATCATTTTTTATCTTTCTTTCAAAATTAAAGCTGATAAAATTTCCTACAAAATAGTTATTTGCATTTTTCTTGTAGGACCAACCATAAGCGAGTTATAGAGTTGGATATAAATAATATTTAACAAAAATTTGCTTTAAAATAAAATGTTTGAAAAACTGAAATTAAACTAATTTAATTGTGTCTAACACTTTAGTAGAGAAAAAAGAAGAAGACATAAAAGTCACTAAAGGTTTCAAAGTTGTCTTTAATCGTCATATTAATAACAATAACATTAATAATAATAATACTAATAGTACTAAATTTGCTTATATGCAAACGCTTAATTAAGGTAACAGTGTTTTGGTTTCTTGCTCATATCTCGAAAACAGTTACTCCTATCAATTTTTATCTTTTTACTAAAATTCAAGCTGATAAAATTTCCTACAAAATAGTTATTTGCATTTTTTATGTAGGACTAACCATAAGCGAGATATAAGATTGAAAATAATTAATATTTAAAAAAGAAGTGCTTTAACAGAAAATGTCTTTTGATTTAAAATACACTTAATTTATTAGGTCCAATACTTTATTAGAAAAAAAAGGGGGTGACATATAAGTCACTGAAGTCTTCAGAGTCGATTTTAAATGCTGCATTTTCGTCTTCGTCTCAAACATTGAAAACTGAATTACATTTTTGTTCTGAAACGGTAACAGTTTTTACTTTGGTTTTTTGCTTATATCTCGAAAACAGTTACTCCTATCAATTTTTATCTTTTTTTCAAAATTAAAGCTGATAACATTTCCTACAAAATAGTTATTTGCATTTTTCTTGTAGGACCAACCATAAGCGAGTTATAAAGTTGGATATAAATAATATTTAACAAAAACTTGCTTAAAAATAAAATGTTTGAAATACTGAAATTAAACTAAATTAATTGTGTCTAACACTTTAGTAGAGAAAAAAGAAAAAGACATAAAAGTCACCAAAGTCTTCAGAATCGTTTTTAGTCGTCATATTAATAACAATAACATTAATAATAATAATACTAACAGTACTAAATCTGCTTATATGCAAGCGCTTTATTAAGGTAACAGTTTTTTGGTTTCTTGCTTATATCTCGAAAACAGTTACTCCTATGAATTTTTGTCTTTCTTTCAAAATTAAAGCTGATAAAATATTCTACAAAATAGTTTTTTGCATTTTTCTTGTAGGACCAACCATAAGCGAGTTATAGAGTTGGATATAAATAATATATAACAAAAATTTGCTTTAAAATAAAATGTTTGAAAAACTGAAATTAAACTAATTTAACTGTGTCTAACACTTTAGTAGAAGTAAAAGGAAAAGACATAAAAATCACTAGAGGTTTCAGAGTTGTCTTTAGTTGTCATATTAATAACAATAACATTAATAATAATACTAATAGTACTAAATTTGCTTATATGCAAACGCTTAATTAAGGTAACAGTGTTTTGGTTTCTTGCTTATATCTCGAAAACAGTTACTCCTATCAATTTTTATTTTTTTACTAAAATTCAAGCTGATAAAATTTCCTACAAAATAGTTATTTGCATTTTTCATGTAGGACTAACCATAAGCGAGATATAAGTTTGAAAATAATTAATATTTAAAAAAAAAGTGCTTTAACAGAAAATGTCTTGTGATTTAAAATACACTTAATTTATTAGGTCCAATACTTTATTAGAAGAAAAAGGGGGTGACATATAAGTCACTGAAGTCTTCAGAGTCGATTGTAAATGCTGCATTTTCGTCTTCGTCTCAAACATTGAAAACTGTATTACATTTTTGTTCTGAAACGGTAACAGTTTTCACTTTGGTTTTTTGCTTATATCTCGAAAACAATTACTCCTATCAGTTTTTATTTTTTTTTAAAATAAAGCTGATAAAATTTCCTACAAAATAGTTATTTGCATTTTTCTTGTAGGACCAACCATCAGCGAGTTATAAAGTTGGATATAAATAATATTTAACAAAAACTTGCTTAAAAATTAAATGTTTGAAATACTGAAATTAAACTAAATTAATTGTGTCTAACACTTTAGTAGAGAAAAAAGAAAAAGACATAAAAGTTACCAAAGTCTTCAGAATCGTTTTTAGTCGTCATATTAATAACAATAACATTAATAATAATAATACTAATACTACTAAATCTGCTTATATGCAAGCGCTTTATTAAGGTAACAGTTTTTTGGTTTCTTGCTTATATCTCGAAAACAGGTACTCCTATAAATTTTTGTCTTTTTTTCAAAATTAAAGCTGATAAAATTTCCTACAAAATAGTTATTTGCATTTTTCTTGTAGGACCAACCATAAGCGAGTTATAGAGTTGGATATAAATACTTTTTAACAAAAATTTGCTTTAAAATAAAATGTTTGATAAACTGAAATTAAACTAATTTAATTGTGTCTAACACTTTAGTAGAGGAAAAAGAAGAAAACATAAAAGTCACTAAAGGTTTCAAAGTTGTCTTTAATCGTAATATTAATAACAATAACATTAATAATAATACTAATAGTACTAAATTTGCTTATATGCAAACGCTTAATTAAGGTAACAGTGTTTTGGTTTCTTGCTTATATCTCGAAAACAGTTACTCCTATCAATTTTTATCTTTTTACTAAAATTAAAGCTGATAAAATTTCCTACAAAATAGTTAATTGCATTTTTAATGTAGGACTAACCATAAGCGAGATATAAGTTTGAAAATAATTAAAATTAAAAAAAAAGTGCTTCAACAGAAAATGTCTTGTGATTTAAAATACACTTAATTTATTGGGTCCAATACTTTATTAGAAGAAAAAAGAGGTGACAGAAAGGTCACTGAAGTCTTTAGAGTCGTTTGTAAATGCTGCATTTTCGTCTTCGTCTCAAACATTGAAAACTGAATTACATTTTTGTTCAGTAACTGTTACAGTTTTCTTATTGGTTTTTTGCTTATATCTCGAAAACAGTTACTCCTATCAATTTTTATCTTTCTTTTAAAATTAAAGCTGATAAAGCTTCCTACAAAATAGTTGTTTGCATTTTTCTTGTAGGACCAACCATAAGCGAGTTATAGAGTTGGATATAAATAATATTTAACAAAAATTTGCTTTAAATAAAATGTTTGAAAAACCGAAATTAAACTAAATTAATTGAGTCTAACACTTTAGTAGAGAAAAAAGAAAAAGACATAAAAGTCACCAAAGTCTTCAGAATCGTTTTTAGTCGTCATATTAATAACAATAACATTAATAATAAAAATACTAATAGTACTAAATCTGCTTATATGCAAGCGCTTTATTAAGGTAACAGTTTTTTGGTTTCTTGCTTATATCTCGAAAACAGTTACTCCTATCAATTTTTATCTTTTTTTCAAATTTAAAGCTGATAAAATTTCCTACAAAATAGTTATTTGCACTTTTCTTGTAGGACCAACCATAAGCGAGTTATAGAGTTGGATATAAATAATATTTAACAAAAATTTGCTTTAAAATAAAATGTTTGAAAAACTGAAATTAAACTAATTTAATTGTGTCTAACACTTTAGTAGAGGAAAAAGAAGAAGACATAAAAGTCACTAAAGGTTTCAAAGTTGTCTTTAATCGTCATATTAATAACAATAACATTAATAATAATAATACTAATAGTACTAAATTTGCTTATATGCAAACGCTTAATTAAGGTAACAGTGTTTTGGTTTCTTGCTCATATCTCGAAAACAGTTACTCCTATCAATTTTTATCTTTTTACTAAAATTCAAGCTGATAAAATTTCCTACAAAATAATTATTTGCATTTTTTATGTAGGACTAACCATAAGCGAGATATAAGATTGAAAATAATTAATATTTAAAAAAGAAGTGCTTTAACAGAAAATGTCTTGTGATTTAAAATACACTTAATTTATTAGGTCCAATACTTTATTAGAAAAAAAGGGGGTGACATATAAGTCACTGAAGTCTTCAGAGTCGATTTTAAATGCTGCATTTTCGTCTTCGTCTCAAACATTGAAAACTGAATTACATTTTTGTTCTGAAACGGTAACAGTTTTTACATTGGTTTTTTGCTTATATCTCGAAAACAGTTACTCCTATCAATTTTTGTCTTTCTTTCAAAATTAAAGCTGATAACATTTCCTACAAAATAGTTATTTGCATTTTTCTTGTAGGACCAACCATAAGCGAGTTATAAAGTTGGATATAAATAATATTTAACAAAAATTTGCTTTAAAATAAAATGTTTGAAAAACTGAAATTAAACTAATTTAATTGTGTCTAACACTTTAGTAGAGGAAAAAGAAGAAGACATAAAAGTCACTAAAGGTTTCAAAGTTGTCTTTAATCGTCATATTAATAACAATAACATTAATAATAATAATACTAATAGTACTAAATTTGCTTATATGCAAACGCTTAATTAAGGTAACAGTGTTTTGGTTTCTTGCTTATATCTCGAAAACAGTTACTCCTATGAATTTTTGTCTTTTTTTCAAAATTAAAGCTGATAAAATTTACTACAAAATAGTTATTTGCATTTTTCTTGTAGGACCAACCATAAGCGAGTTATAGAGTTGGATATAAATAATTTTTAACAAAAATTTGCTTTAAAATAAAATGTTTGAAAAACTGAAATTAAACTAATTTAATTGTGTCTAACACTTTAGTAGAGGAAAAAGGAAAAGACATAAAAGTCACTAAAGGTTTAAGAGTTGTCTTTAGTTGTCATATTAATAACAATAACATTAATAATAATAATACTAATAGTACTAAATTTGCTTATATGCAAACGCTTAATTAAGGTAACAGTGTTTTGGTTTCTTGCTTATATCTCGAAAACAGTTACTCCTATCAATTTTTATCTTTTTACTAAAATTCAAGCTGATAAAATTTCCTATAAAATAGTTATTTGCATTTTTCATGTAGGACTAACCATAAGCGAGATATATGATTGAAAATAATTAATATTTAAAAAAAAATTGCTTTAACAGAAAATGTCTTGTGATTTAAAATACACTTAATTTATTGGGTCCAATACTTTATTAGAAGAAAAAGGAAGTGACATAAAAGTCACTGAAGTCTTCAGAGTCGTTTTTAAATGCTGCAGTTTCGTCTTCGTCTCAAACATTGAAAACTAAATTACATTTTTGTTCAGTAACAGTCACAGTTTTCTTATTGGTTTTTTGCTTATATCTCGAAAACAGTTACTCCTATCAATTTTTATCTTTCTGTCAAAATTAAAGCTGATAAAATTTCCTACAAAATAAATATTTGCATTTTTCTTGTAGGACCAACCATAAGCGAGTTATAGAGTTGGATATAAATAATATTTAACAAAAATTTGCTTTAAAATAAAATGTTTGAAAAACTGAAATTAAACTAATTTAATTGTGTCTAACACTTTAGTAGAGGAAAAAGAAGAAGACATAAAAGTCACTAAAGGTTTCAAAGTTGTCTTTAATCGTCATATTAATAACAATAACATTAATAATAATAATACTAATAGTACTAAATTTGCTTATATGCAAACGCTTAATTAAGGTAACAGTGTTTTGGTTTCTTGCTCATATCTCGAAAACAGTTACTCCTATCAATTTTTATCTTTCTTTCAAAATTAAAGCTGATAACATTTCCTACAAAATAGTTATTTGCATTTTTCTTGTGGGACCAACCATAAGCGAGTTATAAAGTTGGATATAAATAATATTTAACAAAAACTTGCTTAAAAATAAAATGTTTGAAATACTGAAATTAAACTAAATTAATTGTGTCTAACACTTTAATAGAGAAAAAAGAAAAAGACATAAAAGTCACCAAAGTCTTCAGAATCGTTTTTAGTCGTCATATTAATAACAATAACATTAATAATAATATTACTATTAGTACTAAATCTGCTTATATGCAAGCGCTTTATTAAGGTAACAGTTTTTTGGTTTGTTGCTTATATCTCGAAAACAGTTACTCCTATGAATTTTTGTCTTTTTTTCAAAATTAAAGCTGATAAAATTTCCTACAAAATAGTTATTTGCATTTTTCTTGTAGGACCAACCATAAGCGAGTTATAGAGTTGGATATAAATACTTTTTAACAAAAATTTGCTTTAAAATAAAATGTCTGAAAAACTGAAATTAAACTAATTTAATTGTGTCTAACACTTTAGTAGAGGAAAAAGGAAAAGACATAAAAGTCACTAAAGGTTTCAGAGTTGTCTTTAGTTGTCATATTAATAACAATAACATTAATAATAATAATACTAATAGTACTAAATTTGCTTATATGCAAACGCTTAATTAAGGTAACAGTGTTTTGGTTTCTTGCTTATATCTCGAAAACAGTTACTCCTATCAATTTTTATCTTTTTACTAAAATTCAAGCTGATAAAATTTCCTATAAAATAGTTATTTGCATTTTTCATGTAGGGCTAACCATAAGCGAGATATATGATTGAAAATAATTAATATTTAAAAAAAAAGTGCTTTAACAGAAAATGTCTTGTGATTTAAAATACACTTAATTTATTGGGTCCAATACTTTATTAGAAGAAAAAGGAAGTGACATAAAAGTCACTGAAGTCTTCAGAGTCGTTTATAAATGCTGCAGTTTCGTCTTCGTCTCAAACATTGAAAACTGAATTACATTTTTGTTCAGTAACAGTCACAGTTTTCTTATTGGTTTTTTGCTTATATCTCGAAAACAGTTACTCCTATCAATTTTTATCTTTCTGTCAAAATTAAAGCTGATAAAATTTCCTACAAAATAGTTATTTGCATTTTTCTTGTAGGACCAACCATAAGCGAGTTATAGAGTTGGATATAAATAATATTTAACAAAAATTTGCTTTAAAATAAAATGTCTGAAAAACTGAAATTAAACTAATTTAATTGTGTCTAACACTTTAGTAGAGGAAAAAGGAAAAGACATAAAAGTCACTAAAGGTTTCAGAGTTGTCTTTAGTTGTCATATTAATAACAATAACATTAATAATAATAATACTAATAGTACTAAATTTGCTTATATGCAAACGCTTAATTAAGGTAACAGTGTTTTGGTTTCTTGCTTATATCTCGAAAACAGTTACTCCTATCAATTTTTATCTTTTTACTAAAATTCAAGCTGATAAAATTTCCTACAAAATAATTATTTGCATTTTTTATGTAGGACTAACCATAAGCGAGATATAAGATTGAAAATAATTAATATTTAAAAAAGAAGTGCTTTAACAAAAAATGTCTTGTGATTTAAAATACACTTAATTTATTAGGTCCAATACTTTATTAGAAAAAAAAGGGAGTGACATATAAGTCACTGAAGTCTTCAGAGTCGATTTTAAATGCTGCATTTTCGTCTTCGTCTCAAACATTGAATACTGAATTACATTTTTGTTCTGAAACGGTAACAGTTTTTACTTTGGTTTTTTGCCTATATCTCGAAAACAGTTACTCCTATCAATTTTTATCTTTCTTTCAAAATTAAAGCTGATAACATTTCCTACAAAATAGTTATTTGCATTTTTCTTGTAGGACCAACCATAAGCAAGTTATAAAGTTGGATATAAATAATATTTAACAAAAACTTGCTTAAAAATAAAATGTTTAAAATACTGAAATTAAACTAAATTAATTGTGTCTAACACTTTAGTAGAGAAAAAAGAAAAAGACATAAAAGTCACCAAAGTCTTCAAAATCGTTTTTAGTCGTCATATTAATAACAATAACATTAATAATAATAATACTAATAGTACTAAATCTGCTTATATGCAAGCGCTTTATTAAGGTAACAGTTTTTTGGTTTCTTGCTTATATCTCGAAAACAGTTACTCCTATGAATTTTTGTCTTTCTTGTCTTCTTTTTTTTCCTCTACTAAAGTGTTAGACACAATTAAATTAGTTTAATTTCAGTTTTTCAAACATTTTATTTTAAAGCAAATTTTTGTTAAATATTATTTATATCCAACTCTATAACTCGCTTATGGTTGGTCCTACAAGAAAAATGCACATAACGATTTTGTAGGAAATTTTATCAGCTTTAATTTTGAAAAAAAGATAAAAATTGATAGGAGTAACTGTTTTCGAGATATAAGCAAAAAACCAATAAGAAAACTGTGACTGTTACTGAACAAAAATGTAATTCGGTTTTCAATGTTTGAGACGAAGACGAAACTGCAGCATTTAAAAACGACTCTGAAGACTTCAGTGATTTTTATGTCACTTCCTTTTTCTTCTAATAAAGTATTGGACCCAATAAATTAAGTGTATTTTAAATCACAAAACATTTTCTGTTAAAGCACTTTTTTTTTAAATATTAATTATTTTCAATCATATATCTCGCTTATGGTTAGTCCTACATGAAAAATGCAAATAACTATTTTATAGGAAATTTTATCAGCTTGAATTTTAATAAAAAGATAAAAATTGATAGGAGTAACTGTTTTCGAGATATAAGCAAGAAACCAAAACACTGTTACCTTAATTAAGCGTTTGCATATAAGCAAATTTAGTACTATTAGTATTATTATTATTAATGTTATTGTTATTAATATGACAACTTAAGACAACTCTGAAACCTTTAGTGACTTTTATGTCTTTTCCTTTTTTCTCTACTAAAGTGTTAGACACAGTTAAATTAGTTTAATTTCAGTTTTTCAAACATTTTATTTTAAAGCAAATTTTTGTTAAATATTATTTATATCCAACTCTATACTCGCTTATGGTTGGTCCTACAAGAAAAATGCAAATAACTATTTTGTAGAATATTTTATCAGCGTTAATTTTGAAAGAAAGACAAAAATTCATAGGAGTAACTGTTTTCGAGATATAAGCAAGAAACCAAAAAACTGTTACCTTAATAAAGCGCTTGCATATAAGCAGATTTAGTACTATTAGTATTATTATTATTAATGTTATTGTTATTAATATGACGACTAAAAACGATTCTGAAGACTTTGGTGACTTTTATGTCTTTTTCTTTTTTCTCTACTAAAGTGTTAGACACAATTAATTTAGTTTAATTTCAGTTTTTCAAACATTTTATTTTAAAGCAAATTTTTGTTAAATATTATTTATATCCAACTCTATACTCGCTTATGGTTGGTCCTACAAGAAAAATGCAAATAACTATTTTGTAGGAAATGTTATCAGCTTTAATTTTGAAAGAAAGATAAAAATTGATAGGAGTAACTGTTTTCGAGATATAAGCAAAAAACCAAAGTAAAAACTGTTACCGTTTCAGAACAAAAATGTAATTCAGTTTTCAATGTTTGAGACGAAGACGAAAATGCAGCATTTAAAATCGACCCTGAAGACTTCAGTGACTTATATGTCACCCCCTTTTTTTTTAATAAAGTATTGGACCTAATAAATTAAGTGTATTTTAAATTACAAGACATTTTCTGTTAAAGCACTTCTTTTTTAAATATTAATTATTTTCAATCTTATATCTCGCTTATGGTTAGTCCTACATAAAAAATGCAAATAACTATTTTGTAGGAAATTTTATCAGCTTGAATTTTAGTAAAAAGATAAAAATTGATAGGAGTAACTGTTTTCGAGATATGAGCAAGAAACCAAAACACTGTTACCTTAATTAAGCGTTTGCATATAAGCAAATTTAGTACTATTAGTATTATTATTATTAATGTTATTGTTATTAATATGACGATTAAAGACAACTTTGAAACCTTTAGTGACTTTTATGTCTTCTTCTTTTTCCTCTACTAAAGTGTTAGACACAATTAGATTAGTTTAATTTCAGTTTTTCAAACATTTTATTTTAAAGCAAATTTTTGTTAAATATTATTTATATCCAACTCTATAACTCGCTTATGGTTGGTCCTACAAGAAAAATGCAAATAACTATTTTGTAGGAAATTTTATCAGCTTTAATTTTGAAAGAAAGATAAAAATTGATAGGAGTAACTGTTTTCGAGATATAAGCAAAAAACCAATAAGAAAACTGTGACTGTTACTGAACAAAAATGTAATTCGGTTTTCAATGTTTGAGACGAAGACGAAACTGCACCATTTAAAAACGACTTTGAAGACTTCAGTAACTTTTATGTCACTTCTTTTTTCTTCTAATAAAGTATTGGACCCAATAAATAAAGTGTTTTTTAAATCACAAGACATTTTCTGTTAAAGCACTTTTTTTTTAAATATTAATTATTTTCAATCATATATCTCGCTTATGGTTAGTCCTACATGAAAAATGCAAATAACTATTTTGTAGGAAATTTTATCAGCTTGAATTTTAGTAAAAAGATAAAAATTGATAGGAGTAACTGTTTTCGAGATATAAGCAAGAAACCAAAACACTGTTACCTTAATTAAGCGTTTGCATATAAGCAAATTTAGTACTATTAGTATTATTATTATTAATGTTATTGTTATTAATATGACAACTAAAGACAACTCTGAAACCTTTAGTGACTTTTATGTCTTTTCCTTTTTTCTCTACTAAAGTGTTAGACACAGTTAAATTAGTTTAATTTCCGTTTTTCAAACATTTTATTTTAAAGCAAATTTTTGTTAAATATTATTTATATCCAACTCTATAACTCGCTTATGGTTGGTCCTACAAGAAAAATGCAAATAACTATTTTGTAGAATATTTTATCAGCTTTAATTTTGAAAGAAAGACAAAAATTCATAGGAGTAACTGTTTTCGAGATATAAGCAAGAAACCAAAAAACTGTTACCTTAATAAAGCGCTTGCATATAAGCAGATTTAGTACTATTAGTATTATTATTATTAATGTTATTGTTATTAATATGACGACTAAAAACGATTTTGAAGACTTTGGTGACTTTTATGTCTTTTTCTTTTTTCTCTACTAAAGTGTTAGACACAATTAATTTAGTTTAATTTCAGTATTTCAAACATTTTATTTTTAAGCAAGTTTTTGTTAAATATTATTTATATCCAACTTTATAACTCGCTTATGGTTGGTCCTACAAAAAAAATGCTAATAACTATTTTGTAGGAAATGTTATCAGCTTTAATTTTGAAAGAAAGATAAAAATTGATAGGAGTAACTGTTTTCGAGATATAAGCAAA
The DNA here is from genome assembly GCF_031307605.1 of Tribolium castaneum. Classification (NCBI taxonomy): domain Eukaryota; kingdom Metazoa; phylum Arthropoda; class Insecta; order Coleoptera; family Tenebrionidae; genus Tribolium; species Tribolium castaneum. The sequence continues at coordinate 991,250 of NW_026986630.1, forward strand.
AAACCAAAGTAAAAACTGTTACCGTTTCAGAACAAAAATGTAATTCAGTATTCAATGTTTGAGACGAAGACGAAAATGCAGCATTTAAAATCGACTCTGAAGACTTCAGTGACTTATATGTCACTCCCTTTTTTTTCTAATAAAGTATTGGACCTAATAAATTAAGTGTATTTTAAATCACAAGACATTTTTTGTTAAAGCACTTCTTTTTTAAATATTAATTATTTTCAATCTTATATCTCGCTTATGGTTAGTCCTACATAAAAAATGCAAATAATTATTTTGTAGGAAATTTTATCAGCTTGAATTTTAGTAAAAAGATAAAAGTTGATAGGAGTAACTGTTTTCGAGATATGAGCAAGAAACCAAAACACTGTTACCTTAATTAAGCGTTTGCATATAAGCAAATTTAGTACTATTAGTATTATTATTATTAATGTTATTGTTATTAATATGATGATTAAAGACAACTTTAAAACCTTTAGTGACTTTTATGTCTTCTTCTTTTTCCTCTACTAAAGTGTTAGACACAATTAAATTAGTTTAATTTCAGTTTTTCAAACATTTTATTTTAAAGCAAATTTTTGTTAAATATTATTTATATCCAACTCTATAACTCGCTTATGGTTGGTCCTACAAGAAAAATGCAAATAACTATTTTGTAGAAAATTTTATCAGCTTTAATTTTGACAAAAAGATAAAAATTGATAGGAGTAACTGTTTTCGAGATATAAGCAAAAAACCAATAAGAAAACTGTGACTGTTACTGAACAAAAATGTAATTCAGTTTTCAATGTTTGAGACGAAGACGAAACTGCAGCATTTAAAAACGACTCTGAAGACTTCAGTGACTTTTATGTCACTTCCTTTTTCTTCTAATAAAGTATTGGACCCAATAAATTAAGTGTATTTTAAATCACAAGACATTTTCTGTTAAAGCACTTTTTTTTTAAATATTAATTATTTTCAATCATATATCTCGCTTATGGTTAGCCCTACATGAAAAATGCAAATAACTATTTTATAGGAAATTTTATCAGCTTGAATTTTAGTAAAAAGATAAAAATTGATAGGAGTAACTGTTTTCGAGATATAAGCAAGAAACCAAAACACTGTTACCTTAATTAAGCGTTTGCATATAAGCAAATTTAGTACTATTAGTATTATTATTATTAATGTTATTGTTATTAATATGACAACTAAAGACAACTCTGAAACCTTTAGTGACTTTTATGTCTTTTCCTTTTTCCTCTACTAAAGTGTTAGACACAATTAAATTAGTTTAATTTCAGTTTTTCAAACATTTTATTTTAAAGCAAATTTTTGTTAAAAAGTATTTATATCCAACTCTATAACTCGCTTATGGTTGGTCCTACAAGAAAAATGCAAATAACTATTTTGTAGGAAATTTTATCAGCTTTAATTTTGAAAAAAAGACAAAAATTCATAGGAGTAACTGTTTTCGAGATATAAGCAACAAACCAAAAAACTGTTACCTTAATAAAGCGCTTGCATATAAGCAGATTTAGTACTATTAGTAATATTATTATTAATGTTATTGTTATTAATATGACGACTAAAAACGATTTTGAAGACTTTGGTGACTTTTATGTCTTTTTCTTTTTTCTTTATTAAAGTGTTAGACACAATTAATTTAGTTTAGTTTCAGTATTTCAAACATTTTATTTTTAAGCAAGTTTTTGTTAAATATTATTTATATCCAACTTTATAACTCGCTTATGGTTGGTCCTACAAGAAAAATGCAAATATTTATTTTGTAGGAAATTTTATCAGCTTTAATTTTGACAGAAAGATAAAAATTGATAGGAGTAACTGTTTTCGAGATATAAGCAAAAAACCAATAAGAAAACTGTGACTGTTACTGAACAAAAATGTAATTCAGTTTTCAATGTTTGAGACGAAGACGAAACTGCAGCATTTAAAAACGACTCTGAAGACTTCAGTGACTTTTATGTCACTTCCTTTTTCTTCTAATAAAGTATTGGACCCAATAAATTAAGTGTATTTTAAATCACAAGACATTTTCTGTTAAAGCACTTTTTTTTTAAATATTAATTATTTTCAATCATATATCTCGCTTATGGTTAGTCCTACATGAAAAATGCAAATAACTATTTTATAGGAAATTTTATCAGCTTGAATTTTAGTAAAAAGTTAAAAATTGATAGGAGTAACTGTTTTCGAGATATAAGCAAGAAACCAAAACACTGTTACCTTAATTAAGCGTTTGCATATAAGCAAATTTAGTACTATTAGTATTATTATTATTAATGTTATTGTTATTAATATGACAACTAAAGACAACTCTTAAACCTTTAGTGACTTTTATGTCTTTTCCTTTTTCCTCTACTAAAGTGTTAGACACAATTAAATTAGTTTAATTTCAGTTTTTCAAACATTTTATTTTAAAGCAAATTTTTGTTAAAAATTATTTATATCCAACTCTATAACTCACTTATGGTTGGTCCTACAAGAAAAATGCAAATAACTATTTTGTAGTAAATTTTATCAGCTTTAATTTTGAAAAAAAGACAAAAATTTATAGGAGTAACTGTTTTCGAGATATAAGCAAGAAACCAAAAAACTGTTACCTTAATAAAGCGCTTGCATATAAGCAGATTTAGTACTATTAGTATTATTATTGTTAATGTTATTGTTATTAATATGACGACTAAAAACGATTTTGAAGACTTTGGTGACTTTTATGTCTTTTTCTTTTTTCTCAACTAAAGTGTTAGACACAATTAATTTAGTTTAATTTCAGTATTTCAAACATTTTATTTTTAAGCAAGTTTTTGTTAAATATTATTTATATCCAACTTTATAACTCGCTTATGGTTGGTCCTACAAGAAAAATGCAAATAACTATTTTGTAGGAAATGTTATCAGCTTTAATTTTGAAAGAAAGATAAAAATTGATAGGAGTAACTGTTTTCGAGATATAAGCAAAAAACCAATGTAAAAACTGTTACCGTTTCAGAACAAAAATGTAATTCAGTTTTCAATGTTTGAGACGATGACGAAAATGCAGCATTTAAAATCGACTCTGAAGACTTCAGTGACTTATATGTCACCCCCTTTTTTTCTAATAAAGTATTGGACCTAATAAATTAAGTGTATTTTAAATCACAAGACATTTTCTGTTAAAGCACTTCTTTTTTAAATATTAATTATTTTCAATCTTATATCTCGCTTATGGTTAGTCCTACATAAAAAATGCAAATAATTATTTTGTAGGAAATTTTATCAGCTTGAATTTTAGTAAAAAGATAAAAGTTGATAGGAGTAACTGTTTTCGAGATATGAGCAAGAAACCAAAACACTGTTACCTTAATTAAGCGTTTGCATATTAGCAAATTTAGATCTATTAGTATTATTATTATTAATGTTATTGTTATTAATATGACGATTAAAGACAACTTTGAAACCTTTAGTGACTTTTATGTCTTCTTCTTTTTCCTCTACTAAAGTGTTAGACACAATTAAATTAGTTTAATTTCAGTTTTTCAAACATTTTATTTTAAAGCAAATTTTTGTTAAATATTATTTATATCCAACTCTATAACTCGCTTATGGTTGGTCGTACAAGAAAAATGCAAATAACTATTTTGTAGGAAATTTTATCAGCTTTAATTTTGAAAGAAAGATAAAAATTGATAGGAGTAACTGTTTTCGAGATATAAGCAAAAAACCAATAAGAAAACTGTGACTGTTACTGAACAAAAATGTAATTCGGTTTTCAATGTTTGAGACGAAGACGAAACTGCAGCATTTAAAAACGACTCTGAAGACTTCAGTGACTTTTATGTCACTTCCTTTTTCTTCTAATAAAGTATTGGACCCAATAAATTAAGTGTATTTTAAATCACAAGACATTTTCTGTTAAAGCACTTTTTTTTTAAATATTAATTATTTTCAATCATATATCTCGCTTATGGTTAGTCCTACATGAAAAATGCAAATAACTATTTTGTAGGAAATTTTATCAGCTTGAATTTTAGTAAAAAGATAAAAATTGATAAGAGTAACTGTTTTCGAGATATAAGCAAGAAACCAAAACACTGTTACCTTAATTAAGCGTTTGCATATAAGCAAATTTAGAACTATTAGTATTATTATTATTAATGTTATTGTTATTAATATGACAACTAAAGACAACTCTGAAACCTTTAGTAACTTTTATGTCTTTTCGTTTTTTCTCTACTAAAGTGTTAGACACAGTAAAATTAGTTTAATTTCAGTTTTTCAAACATTTTATTTTAAAGCAAATTTTTGTTAAATATTATTTACATCCAACTCTATAACTCGCTTATGGTTGGTCCTACAAGAAAAATGCAAATAACTATTTTGTAGAATATTTTATCAGCTTTGATTTTGAAAGAAAGACAAAAATTCATAGGAGTAACTGTTTTCGAGATATAAGCAAGAAACCAAAAAACTGTTACCTTAATAAAGCGCTTGCATATAAGCAGATTTAGTACTATTAGTATTATTATTATTAATGTTATTGTTATTAATATGACGACTAAAAACGATTCTGAAGACTTTGGTGACTTTTATGTCTTTTTCTTTTTTCTCAACTAAAGTGTTAGACACAATTAATTTAGTTTAATTTCAGTATTTCAAACATTTTATTTTTAAGCAAGTTTTTGTTAAATATTATTTATATCCAACTTTATAACTCGCTTATGGTTGGTCCTACAAGAAAAATGCAAATAACTATTTTGTAGGAAATGTTATCAGCTTTAATTTTGAAAGAAAGATAAAAATTGATAGGAGTAACTGTTTTCGAGATATAAGCAAAAAACCAAAGTAAAAACTGTTACCGTTTCAGAACAAAAATATAATTCAGTTTTCAATGTTTGAGACGAAGACGAAAATGCAGCATTTAAAATCGACTCTGAAGACTTCAGTGACTTATATGTCACCTTCTTTTTTTCTAATAAAGTATTGGACCTAATAAATTAAGTGTATTTTAAATCACAAGACATTTTCTGTTAAAGCACTTCTTTTTTAAATATTAATTATTTTCAATCTTATATCTCGCTTATGGTTAGTCCTACATAAAAAATGCAAATAATTATTTTGTAGGAAATTTTATCAGCTTGAATTTTAGTAAAAAGATAAAAATTGATAGGAGTAACTGTTTTCGAGATATGAGCAAGAAACCAAAACACTGTTACCTTAATTAAGCATTTGCATATAAGCAAATTTAGTACTATTAGTATTATTATTATTAATGTTATTGTTATTAATATGACGATTAAAGACAACTTTGAAACCTTTAGTGACTTTTATGTCTTCTTCTTTTTCCTCTACTAAAGTGTTAGACACAATTAAATTAGTTTAATTTCAGTTTCTCAAACATTTTATTTTAAAGCAAATTTTTGTTAAATATTATTTATATCCAACTCTATAACTCGCTTATGGTTGGTCCTACAAGAAAAATGCAAATAACTATTTTGTAGGAAATTTTATCAGCTTTAATTTTGAAAAAAAAGATAAAAATTGATAGGAGTAACTGTTTTCGAGATATAAGCAAGAAACCAAAAAACTGTTACCTTAATAAAGCGCTTGCATATAAGCAGATTTAGTACTATTAGTATTATTATTAATAATGTTATTGTTATTAATATGACGACTAAAATCGATTCTGAAGACTTTGGTGACTTTTATGTCTTTTTCTTTTTTCTCTACTAAAGTGTTAGACTCAATTAATTTAGTTTAATTTCGGTTTTTCAAACATTTTATTTAAAGCAAATTTTTGTTAAATATTATTTATATCCAACTCTATAACTCGCTTATGGTTGGTCCTACAAGAAAAATGCAAACAACTATTTTGTAGGATAAAATGTTTGAAATACTGAAATTAAACTAAATTAATTGTGTCTAACACTTTAGTAGAGGAAAAAGAAGAAGACATAAAAGTCACTAAAGGTTTCAGAGTCGTCTTTAATCGTCATATTAATAACAATAACATTAATAATAATAATACTAATAGTACTAAATTTGCTTATACGCAAACGCGTAACAGTTTTTTGGTTTCTTGCTTATATCTCGAAAACAGTTACTACTATCAATTTTTATCTTTTTACTAAAATTAAAGCTGATAAAATTTTCTACAAAATAGTAATTTGCATTTTTCATGTAGGACTAACCATAAGCGAGATATAAGTTTGAAAATAACTAATATTTAAAAAAAAGTGCTTTAACAGAAAATGTTTAGTGATTTAAAATACACTTAATTTATTGGGTCCAATACTTTATTAGAAGAAAAAGGAGGTGACATAAAAGTCACTGAAGTCTTCAGAGTCGATTTTAAATGCTGCATTTTCGTCTTCGTCTCAAACATTGAAAACTGAATTACATTTTTGTTCAGTAACAGTTACAGTTTTCTTATTGGTTTTTTGCTTATATCTCGAAAACTGTTACTCCTATCAATTTTTATCTTTATTTCAAAATTAAAGCTGATAAAATTTCCTACAAAATCGTTATTTGCATTTTTCATGTAGGACCAACCATAAGCGAGTTATAGAGTTGGATATAAATAATCTTTAACAAAAATTTGCTTTAAAATAAAATGTTTGAAAAACCGATATTAAACTAAATTAATTGGGTCTAACACTTTAGTAGAGGAAAAAGGAGAAGACATAAAGTCACCAAAATCTTCAGAGTTGTTTTTAGTACTAAATTAGCTTATATGCAAGCGCTTTATTAAGTTAACAGTTTTTTGGTTTCTTGCTTATATCTCGAAAACAGTTACTACTATCAATTTTTATCTTTTTACTAAAATTAAAGCTGATAAAATTTCCTACAAAATAGTAATTTGCATTTTTCATGTAGGACTAACCATAAGCGAGATATAAGTTTGAAAATAACTAATATTTAAAAAAAAGTGTTTTAACAGAAAATGTCTTGGGATTTAAAATACACTTAATTTATTGGGTCCAATAGTTTATTAGAAGAAAAAGGAGGTGACATAAAAGTCACTGAAGTCTTCAGAGTCGATTTTAAATGCTGCATTTTCGTCTTCGTCTCAAACATTGAAAACTGAATTACATTTTTGTTCAGTAACAGTTACAGTTTTCTTATTGGTTTTTTGCTTATATCTCGAAAACTGTTACTCCTATCAATTTTTATCTTTATTTCAAAATTAAAGTTGATAAAATTTCCTACAAAATCGTTATTTGCATTTTTCATGTAGGACCAACCATAAGCGAGTTATAGAGTTGGATATAAATAATATTTAACAAAAATTTGCTTTAAAATAAAATGTTTGAAAAACTGAAATTAAACTAATTTAATTGGGTCTAACACTTTAGTAGAGGAAAAAGAAAAAGACATAAAAGTCACTAAAGGTTTCAGAGTCGTCTTTAGTCGTCATATTAATAACAATAACATTAATGATAATAATACTAATAGTACTAAATTTGCTTATATGCAAACGCTTAATTAAGGTAACAGTGTTTTGGTTTCTTGCTTATATCTCGAAAACAGTTACTCCTATCAATTTTTATCTTTTACTAAAATTAAAGCTGATAAAATTTCCTACAAAATAGTAATTTGCATTTTTCATGTAGGACTAACCATAAGCGAGATATAAGTTTGAAAATAACTAATATTTAAAAAAAAGTGCTTTAACAGAAAATGTCTTGTGATTTAAAATACACTTAATTTATTGGGTCCAATACTTTATTAGAAGAAAAAGGAGGTGACATAAAAGTCACTGAAGTCTTCAGAGTCGATTTTAAATGCTGCATTTTCGTCTTCGTCTCAAACATTGAAAACTGAATTACATTTTTGTTCAGTAACAGTTACAGTTTTCTTATTGGTTTTTTGCTTATATCTTGAAAACTGTTACTCCTATCAATTTTTATCTTTCTTTCAAAATTAAAGCTGATAACATTTCCTACAAAATCGTTATTAGCATTTTTCTTGTAGGACCAACCATAAGCGAGTTATAGAGTTGGATATAAATAATATTTAACAAAAATTTGCTTTAAAATAAAATGTTTGAAAAACTGAAATTAAACTAGTTTAATTGTGTCTACCACTTTATTAGAGGAAGAAGAAAAAGACATAAAAGTCACTAAAGGTTTCAGAGTTGTCTTTAGTCGTCATATTAATAACAATAACATTAATAATAATAATATTAATAGTACTAAATTTGCTTATATGCAAACGCTTAATTAAGGTAACAGTGTTTTGGTTTCTTACTTATATCTCGAAAACAGTTACTCCTATCAATTTTTATCTTTTACTAAAATTAAAGCTGATAAAATTTTCTACAAAATAGTTATTTGCATTTTTCTTGTAGGACCAAGCATAAGCGAGTTATAGAGATGGATATAAATAATATTTAACAAAAATTTGCTTTAAAATAAAATGTTTGAAATACTGAAATTAAACTAAATTAATTGTGTCTAACACTTTAGTATAGGAAAAAGGAGAAGACATAAAAGTCACCAAAGTCTTTAGAGTCTTTTTTAGTCGTCATTTTAATAACAATAACATTAATAATAATAATAATACTAATAGTACTAAATTTGCTTATATGCAAGCGCTTTATTAAGGTAACAGTTTTTTGGTTTTTTGCTTATATCTCGAAAACAGTTACTCCTATTAATTTATATCTTTTTACTAAAATTAAAGCTGATAAAATTTCCTACAAAATAGTTATTTGCATTTTTCTTGTAGGACCAAGCATAAGCGATTTATAGAGATGGATATAAATAATATTTAACAAAAATTTGCTTTCAAATAAAATGTTTGAAATACTGAAATTAAACTAAATTAATTGTGTCTAACACTTTAGTAGAGGAAAAAGAAAAAGACATGAAAGTCACTAAAGGTTTCAGAGTCGTCTTTAGTCGTCATTTTAATAACAATAACATTAATAATAATAATACTAATAGTACTAAATTTGCTTATATGAAAGCGCTTTATTAAGGTAACAGTTTTTTGTTTTTTTGCTTATATCTCGAAAACAGTTACTCCTATCAATTTTTATCTTTTTACTAAAATTAAAGCTGATAAAATTTCCTACAAAATAGTTATTTGCATTTTTTTTGTAGGACCAAGCATAAGCGAGTTATAGAGATGGATATAAATAATATTTAACAAAAATTTGCTTTAAAATAAAATGTTTAAAATACTGAAATTAAACTAAATTAATTGTGTCTAACACTTTAGTAGAGGAAAAAGAAAAAGACATAAAAGTCACTAAAGGTTTTAGAGTCGTCTTTAGTCGTCATATTAATAACAATAACATTAATAATAATAATACTAATAGTACTAAATTTGCTTATATGCAAGCGCTTAATTAAGGTAACAGTTTCTTGCTTATATCTCGAAAACAGTTACTCCTATCAATTTTTATCTTTTTACTAAAATTAAAGCTTATAAAATTTCCTACAAAATAGTTATTTGCATTTTTTATGTAGAACTAACCATAAGCAAGATATAAGTTTGAAAATAATTAATATTTAAAGAAAAAGTGCTTTAACAGAAAATGTCTTGTGATTTAAAATACACTTAATTTAATGGGTCCAATACTTTATTAGAAGAAAAAGGAGGTGACATAAAAGTCACCAAAGTTTTCAGAGTTGTTTTTAGTACTAAATTTGCTTATATGTAAGCCCTTAATTAAGGTAACAGTTTTTTGGTTTCTTGCTTATATCTCGAAAACAGTTACTCCTATCAATTTTTATCTTTTCACTAAAATTAAAGCTGATAAAATTTCCTACAAAATAGTTATTTGCATTTTTTATGTAGGACTAACCATAAGCGAGATATAAGTTTGTAAATAATTAATATTTAAAAAAAAATTGCTTTAACAGAAAATGTCTTGTGATTTAAAATACACTTAATTTAATGGGTCCAATACTTTATTAGAAGAAAAAAATGGTGACATAATAGTCACTGAAGTTTTCAGAGTTGTTTTTAAATGCTGCATTTTCGTCTTAGTCTCAAATATTGAAAACTGAATTACATTTTTGTTCAGTAACAGTTACAGTTTTCTTATTGGTTTTTTGCTTATATCTCGAAACCAGTTACTTCTATCAATTTTTACCTTTTTTTCAAAATTAAAGCTGATAAAATTTCCTACAAAATAGTTAATTGCATTTTTTTTGTAAGACCAACCATAAGCGAGTGATAGAGTTGGATATAGATAATCTTTAACAAAAATTTGCTTTAAAATAAAATGTTTGATAATCCGAAATTAAACTAAATTAATTAAGACTAACACATTAGTAGAGGAAAAAGGAGAAGACATAAAAGTCACCAAAGTCTTGAGAGTCGTTTTTAATCGTCATATTAATAACAATAACATTAATAATAATAATACTAATATTACTAAATTTGCTTATATGCAAGCGCTTAATTAAGGCAACAGTTTCTTGCTTATATCTCGAAAACAGTTACTCCTATCAATTTTTATCATTTTACAAAAATTAAAGCTGATAAAATTTCCTACAAAATAGTTATTTGCATTTTTTATGTAGGACTAACCATAAGCGAGATTTAAGTTTGAAAATAATTAATATTTAAAAAAAAAGTGTTTGACAGAAAATGTCGTGTGATTTATAATACACTTAATTTATTGGGTCCAATACTTTATTAGAAGAAAAGGGAGGTGACATAAAAGTCACTAAAGTTTTAAGAGTCGTTTTTAAATGCTGCATTTTCGTCTTCGTCTCAAACAATGAAAACTGAATTACATTTTTGTTCAGTAACTGTAACAGTTTTCACTTTGGTTTTTTGCTTATATCTCGAAAACAATTACTCTTATCAATTTTTATCTTTCTTTCAAAATTAAAGCTGATAAAATTTCCTACAAAATAGTTATTTGCATTTTTTTTGTAAGACCAACCATAAGCGAGTTATAGTGTTGGATATAAATAATCATTAACAAAAATTTGCTTTAAAATAAAATGTTTGAAAAACCGAAATTAAACTAAATAAATTGAGTCTAACACTTTAGTATAGGAAAAAGGAGAAGACATAAAAGTCACCAAAGTCTTGAGAGTCGTTTTTAATCGTCATATTAATAACAATAACATTAATAATAATAATACTAATATTACTAAATTTGCTTATATGCAAGCGCTTAATTAAGATAACAGTTTCTTGCTTATATCTCGAAAACAGTTACTCCTATTAATTTTTATCTTTTTACTAAAATTAAAGCTGATAAAATTTCCTACAAAATAGCTATTTGCATTTTTTATGTAGAACTAACCATAAGCGAGATATAAGTTTGAAAATAATTAATATTTAAAGAAAAAGTGCTTTAACAGAAAATGTCTTGTGATTTAAAATACACTTAATTTAATGGGTTCAATACTTTATTAGAAGAAAAAGGAGGTGACATAAAAGTCACCAAAGTTTTCAGAGTGGTTTTTAGTACTAAATTTGCTTATATGTAAGCCCTTAATTAAGGTAACAGTTTTTTGGTTTCTTGCTTATATCTCGAAAACAGTTACTCCTATCAATTTTTATCTTTTCACTAAAATTAAAGCTGATAAAATTTCCTACAAAATACGTATTTGCATTTTTCATGTAGGACTAACCATAAGCGAGATATAAGTTTGAAAATAATTAATATTTAAAAAAAAGTGTTTTAACAGAAAATGTCTTGGGATTTAAAATACACTTAATTTATTGGGTCCAATAGTTTATTAGAAGAAAAAGGAGGTGACATAAAAGTCACTGAAGTCTTCAGAGTCGATTTTAAATGCTGCATTTTCGTCTTCGTCTCAAAGATTGAAAACTGAATTACATTTTTGTTCAGTAACAGTTACAGTTTTCTTATTGGTTTTTTGCTTATATCTCGAAAACTGTTACTCCTATCAATTTTTATCTTTATTTCAAAATTAAAGCTGATAAAATTTCCTACAAAATCGTTATTTGCATTTTTCTTGTAGGACCAACCATAAGCGAGTTATAGAGTTGGATATAAATAATATTTAACAAAAATTTGCTTTAAAATAAAATGTTTGAAAAACTGAAATTAAACTAATTTAATTGTGTCTAACACTTTAGTAGAGGAAAAAGAAAAAGACATAAAAGTCACTAAAGGTTTCAGAGTCGTCTTTAGTCGTCATATTAATAACAATAACATTAATGATAATAATACTAATAGTACTAAATTTGCTTATATGCAAACGCTTAATTAAGATAACAGTGTTTTGGTTTCTTGCTTATATCTCGAAAACAGTTACTCCTATAAATTTTTATCTTTTTACTAAAATTAAAGCTGATAAAATTTCCTACAAAATAGTTGTTTGCATTTCTTTGGTAAGACCAACCATAAGCGAGTTATAGAGTTGGATATAAATAATCTTCAACAAAAATTTGCTTTAAAATAAAATGTTTGAAAAACCGAAATTAAACTAAATTAATTGAGTCTAACTCTTTACTATAGGAAAAAGGAGAAGACATAAAAGTCACCAAAGTCTTCAGAGTCGTTTTTAGTCGACATTTTAATTACAATAACATTAATAATAATAATACTAATAGTACTAAATTTGCTTATATGCAAGCGCTTTATTAAGGTAACAGTTTTTTGGTTTCTTGCTTATATCTCAAAAACAGTTACTCCTATCAATTTTTATCTTTTTACTAAAATTAAAGCTGATAAAATTTCCTACAAAATAGTTATTTGCATTTTTCTTGTAGGACCAAGCATAAGCGAGTTATAGAGATGGATATAAATAATATTTAACAAGAATTTGTTTTAAAATAAAATGTTTGAAATACTGAAATTAAACTAAATTAATTGTGTCTAACACTTTAGTAGAGGAAAAAGAAGAAGACATAGAAGTCACTAAAGGTTTCAGAGTCGTCTTTAGTCGTCATATTATTAACAATAACATTAATAATAATAATACTATTAGTACTAAATTAGCTTATATGCAAACGCTTAATTAAGGTAACAGTTTTTTGGTTTCTTGCTTATATCTCGAAAACAGTTACTCCTATCAATTTTTATCTTTTTTTATTTTTATATCAAATTGTTGTTAAAGATTATTTATATCCAACTCAATAACTAGCTTATAGTTGGTCCTACAAAAAAATGCAAAAAACTATTTTGTAAAAAATTTTATCAGCTTTAATTTTGAAGGAAAGATAAAAATTGATAGGAGTAACCGTTTTCGAGATATAAGCAAAAAACCAAAGTGAAAACTGTAACAGTTACTAAACAAAGTGTAATTCAGTATTTAATGTTTGAGACGAAGACGAAAATGCAGCATTTACTGTCACCTCCTTTTTCTTCTAATTAAGTATTGGACCCAATAAATTAAGTGTATTTTAAATCACAAGACATTTTCTGTTAAAGCACATTTTTTTTAATTATTAATTATTTTCAAACTTATATCTTGCTTATGGTTAGTTCTACATGAAAAATGCAAATAACGATTTTGAAGGAAATTTTATCAGCTTTAATTTTGGTGAAAAGGTAAAAACTGATAGGAGTAACTGTTTTCGAGATATAAGCAAACAACAAAAAAACTGTTACCTTAATTAAGCGCTTGCATATAAGCAAATTTAGTACTAATAGTATTGTTATTATTAATGTTATTGTTATTAATATGACGACTAAAGACGATTCTGAAGACTTTAATGACTTTTATGTCTCCTCCTTTTTCCTCTACTAAAGTGTTAGACACAATTAATTTAGTTTAATTTCGGTTTGTCAAACATTTTATTTTAAAGCAAATTTTTGTTTAATATTATTTATATCCAACTCTATAACTTGCTTATGCTTGGTCCTACAAGAAAAATGTAAATAACTATTTTGGTGTTTTTGAGATATAAGCAAAAAACCAAAGTGAAAACTGTTACAGTTACTTAACAAAAATGTAATTCAGTTTTCAATGTTTGAGACGAAGACGAAAATGCAGCATTTAAAAACGACTCTGAGGACTTCAGTGACTTTTATGTCACCTCCTTTTTCTTCTAATAAAGTATTGGACCCAATAAATTAAGTGTATTTTAAATCACAAGACATTTTCTGTTAAAGCACTTTTTTTTTAAATATTAATTATTTTCAAACTTATATCTCGCTTATGGTTAGTCCTACATAAAAAATGCAAATAAATATTTTGTAGGAAATTTTATCAGCTTTAATTTAGTAAAAAGATAACAATTGATAGGAGTAACTGTTTTTGAGATATAAGCAAGAAACTGTTACCTTAATTAACCGCTTGCATATAAGCAAATTTAGTAATATTAGTATTATTATTATTAATGTTATTGTTATTAATATGACGACTAAAAACGACTCTCAAGACTTTGGTGACTTTTATGTCTTCTCTTTTTTCCTCTACTAAAGTGTTAGTCTTAATTAATTTAGTTTAATTTCGGTTTTTCAAACATTTTATTTATTTTTATTTTTATAGGAGTAACTGTTTTCGAGATATAAGCAAAAAACCAATAAGAAAACTGTAACTGTTACTGAACAAAAATGTAATTCAGTTTTTAATGTTTGAGACAAAGACAAAAATGCAGCATTTAAAATCGACTCTGAAGACTTTAGTGACTTTTATGCCTCCTCCTTTTTCTTCTAATAAAGTATTGGACCCATTAAATTAAGTGTATTTTAATGTATTTAAATCACAAGACATTTTCTGTTAAAGCACTTTTTTTTTAAATATTAATTATTTTCAAACTTATATCTCGCTTATGGTTAGTCCTACATGAAAAATGCAAATTACTATTTTGTACAAAATTTTATCAGCTTGCTTTAATTTTAGTAAAAATTTAAAAATTGATAGGAGTAACTGTTTTCGAGATATAAGCAAGAAACCAAAAAACTGTTACCTTAATTAAGCGCTTGCATATAAGCAAATTTAGTAATATTAGTATTATTATTATTAATGTTATTGTTATTAATATGACGACTAAAAACGACTCTCAAGACTTTGGTGACTTTTATGTCTTCTCCTTTTACCTCTACTAAAGTGTTAGTCTTAGTTTAATTTAAATTCGGTTTTTCAAACATTTTATTTTAAAGCAAATTTTTGTTAAAGATTATTTATATCCAACTCTATAACTCGCTTATGGTTGGTCCTACAAAAAAATGCAAATAACTATTTTGTAGGAAATTTTATCAGCTTTAATTTTGAAAAAAAGATAAAAATTGATAGGAGTAACTGTTTTCGAGATATAAGCAAGAAACCAAAAAACTGTTACCTTAATTAAGCGTTTGCATATAAGCAAATTTAGTACTATTAGTATTATTATTATTAATGTTATTGTTATTAATATGACGACTAGAGACGACTCTGAAACATTTAGTGACTTTTATGTCTTCTCCTTTTTCCTCTACTAAAGTGTTAGACACAATTAATTTAGTTTAATTCCGGTTTTTCAAG
This sequence comes from Tribolium castaneum, assembly GCF_031307605.1. Taxonomy (NCBI): domain Eukaryota; kingdom Metazoa; phylum Arthropoda; class Insecta; order Coleoptera; family Tenebrionidae; genus Tribolium; species Tribolium castaneum. The sequence continues at coordinate 1,006,651 of NW_026986630.1, forward strand.
CATTTTATTTTAAAGCAAATTTTTGTTAAATATTATTTATATCCAACTCTATAACTCGTTTATTCTTGGTCCTACAAGAAAAATGTAAATAACTATTTTGTTGGAAATTTTATCAGCTTTAATTTTGAAAGAAAGATAAAATTTGATAGGAGTAACTGTTTTCGAGATATAAGCAAAAAACCAATAAGAAAACTGTAACTGTTACTGAACAAAAATGTAATTCAGTTTTCAATGTTTGAGACGAAGACAAAAATGCAGCATTTAAAAACGACTCTGAAGACTTCAGTGACTTTTATGTTACCTCCTTTTTCTTCTAATAAAGTATTGGACCCAATAAATTAAGTGTATTTTAAATCACAAGACATTTTCTGTTAAAACACTTTTTTTTAATTATTAATTATTTTCAAACTTATATCTCGCTTATGGTTAGTTCTACATGAAAAATGCAAATAACTATTTTGTAGGAAATTTTATCACCTTTAATTTTGGTGAAAAAGTAAAAATTGTTAGGAGTAACTGTTTTCGAGATATAAGCAAAAAACAAAAAAACTGTTACCTTAAGTAAGCGCTTGCATATAAGCAAATTTAGTACTACTAGTATGGTTATTATAAATGTTATTGTTATTAATATGACGACTAAAGACAACTCTAAGACTTTAGTGACTTTTATGTCTCCTCCTTTTTCCTCTACTAAAGTGTTAGACACAATTAATTTAGTTTAATTTTAGTTTTTCAAACATTTTATTTTAAAGCAAATTTTTGTTAAATATTAAAAACTATAAAATGGGTTAGATTGCCTAAAAACACAGATCACACATGATCTTTTGCATAGAAATGAGAAAACGCTCATGTAACACACAAAATAAGCCCCATTTTTCCTTATTAAAAGTATTATTATTATTATTATTATTATTATTATTATTATTACTATTATTTTTATTATTATTATTATTATTATTATTATTATTATTATTATTATTATTATTATTATTATTATTAATTTTATTATTATTAAAAACTGATTATAACTTTTGTATAGTAAATGTTTTTATACCAGTTTTAAAATGAGTTATTAATTTTAGACAATTTGTTGCCTAAAAACACAGATCACAGATGATTTCTTGCATAGAAATGAGAAAACGCTCATATAACACACAAAATAAGCTTCATTTTTGCTTAGAAAACTAAGCTTACTTTTATTACTATTATTATTTCCATTATTATTATTATTAATATTATTATTATTATTACTATTATTATTATTATTATTATTATTATTATTATTATTATTATTATTGTTATTATTATTATTATTAAAAACTTATATTAAACAGACAGAAAACGTCGTATTCTGACACAAAAAACGAATTACGTTATAGACTTGACGAGATCGGCGTATTTCGGACTCTTATAGGACTCTTATAGGGTCAAAAAGTATCAGTTTGGATTAAAACAAATTATTTTTGTTGAGTCTCAGTCTGAATTGTTTATCAGTTCAAACAAAAACGGCTTATTTTAGACGATCTTTTGCTTTGAACAAGAAAACTTACATCGAACAGACTAAAAACGTATTAATCTGGCATAAAAGAGCAATTTATGTATCACTTCGGATAAAGGCAGCTAATCCTATTCGTTTTATTGCTTAAAATAGACAAAATTGTTAATAAATCTAACAAAAACGCTGTATTCTAGCACAAAATACTAATTACATTATAGTTTCGACGAGAATAGCTTATTTGGAATGATTCTATGCTTCCAAACGAGTAAATTTTTATTAAACAGATGCCAAACATCATGTTTTGTCCTATAAAGACATTTTATATTGCAGTTTGTATTAAAACAAAATATTTTCGTTGATTCTTTGTTAGAAGCAGCAAACCTAACATTAAAGAATCTGAAAACTTTGTATTCGGACACAAACCACCGAATTTTGTATCAGTTTAAACAAAAACGGTTGATTTTCGACAATATTTTGCTTTGAACAAGAAAACTTATATCAAACTGACTAAAAACGTCTTATTTTAGCACAAAACAAAAGATTTGCGTTATAGTCTTAACGAGAGCTGTTAATTTCAAACGGTTCTATGCTTTGAAACGAGTAAACTTTCACTGTACAGAGGAAAAACATTTTATTTCGCCTTTTAAAAACGATTCATGCCACAGTTTGGATAAAAACCAATTATTTTCGTTAATTCATTGTTACAAACATGAAACCTTACATCAAAGTAACTGAAAACCCCTTATTCAGGCACAGAAATTCGAATTACGTTTCAGTCTGGACAAAAACTGCTTACTTTAGACGATCCTTTGTTTTGAATACAAAAACTTACATTAAAAAGATTAAAAACGTCTTATTCTGGCTGAAAACTGCAAATTATATATTACTCTAGATAAAAGCAATTTATCCTGATTACTCCTTTACTTAGAATAGAGTAAACTTGTATAAAACTTAATAAAAACTTTAAATTTCGTCTCAAAGAAATAATTTACGTTATAATTTTGACCAGCACTGTTTATTTCAAACGATTTTATGATTCGAAACTAATGAACTTTTATGGGGCAGATGCAAAACCACATATTACAATATAAAGCGTTGTTTTAAAGCAAATTATTACCTTTTGCAACAAGAAATTTCACGTCAAAGAAACTGAAAACATCGTATCCATGCACAAATATCGAATTACGTATCAGTTTAGGCAAATACAGCTTATTTTAAACGATTCCTTCCTATAAACAAGAAAAATTTTATCAAACATATTGAAAATGTCTTATTCTCGAAAATAAGAGCAAATTATGTATCAGTTTTAACAAAAGCGGATTACTCTGTTTGATTCTATGCTTAGAGTAGAGTAAACTACTATAAAACGTAATGAAAACTCTAAATTCAAGCTCAAAAGAACAAATTACGTTATAGTTTTGACAAAAAAAAAAATATTTCGGACGACTACATATTTCGAAGTAAGCAAACTTTAATTGAACAAGTGCAAAAGCTAATACTTTGCTTTGAAATAACGATTTATGTGGTAATATGGTATTTTGCATCTGTCCTATAAAAGTTTACTCGTTTCGCTCCATTGAATCATTCGAAATAAATTATTTTGACACAACGAAAATAATTTTTTTGTTTAAACTGTAACATGTCGTTTTTATAAAACGAACTAAGACGTTTGGCATCTGTTTAGTGAAAGTTTTCTCGTTTGGGGGCATAAAATCGTTTGAAATTAACAGTTCTGGTCAAAACTATAACGTAAATTATTTCTTTGAGACGAAATTTAAAGTTTTCATTAAGTTTTATACAAGTTTGCTCTATTCTAAGCAAAGGAGTAATCAGGATAAACTGCTTTTATCCAAAGTAATACATAATTTGCAGTTTTGAGCCAGAATAAGACGTTTTTAATCTTTTTAATGTAAGTTTTCGTGTTCAAAAGAAAGAATCGTCTAAAATAAGCAATTTGTGTCCAGACTGAAACGTAATTTGATTTTCTGGGCCTGAATAAGAGGTTTTCAGTTTCTTTGATGTAAGGTTTCTTGTTTGTAACAATGAATAAACGAAAATCATTGGTTTTAATCCAAACTGTGACATAAATCGTTTTTTAAAGGCGAAATCAGACGTTTTGCCTCTGTTCAGTGAAAGTATACTGGTTTCAAAGCATAGAATCGTTTGAAATTAACAGTTCTCGTCAAGACTATAACGCAAATCTTTAAAGTGATACAAAGAAATAATTTACGTAATAGTTTTGACCAGAACTGTTAATTTCAAACGATTTTATGCCCCCAAACGAGAAAACTTTCACTAAACAGATGCCAAACGTCTTAGTTCGTTTTATAAGAGCGACTTATGTTACAGTTTAAACAAAAACAAATTATTTGTGTTGTTGTTGTGTCAAAATAATTTATTTCTAATGATTTAATGGAGCGAAACGGGTAAACTTTTATAGGACAGATGCAAAATACCATATTACCACATAAATCATTATTTTAAAGCAAAGTATTAGCTTTTGCACATGTTCAATTAAAGTTTGCTTACTTCGAAGTATGTAATCGTCCGAAATATTTTTTTTTGTTAAAACTATAACGTAATTTGTTCTTTTGAGCTTGAATATAGAGTTTTCATTACGTTTTATAGTAGTTTACTCTACTCTAAGCATAGAATCAAACGGAGTAATCCGCTTTTGTTAAAACTGATACATAATTTGCTCTTATTTTCGAGAATAAGACGTTTTCAATATGCTTGATAAAATTTTTCTTGTTTATAGCAAGGAATCGTTTAAAATAAGCTGTATTTGCCTAAACTGATACGTAATTAGATATTTATGTATGGATACGAAGTTTTCAGTTTCTTTGACGTGAAATTTCTTGTTGCAAAAGGTAATACTTTGCTTTAAAACAACGCTTTATATGGTAATATGTGGTTTTGCATCTGCCCCATAAAAGTTCATTAGTTTCGAATCATAATTTTGTTTGAAATAAACAGTGCTGGTCAAAACTATAACGTAAATTATTTCTTTGAGACGAAATTTAAAGTTTTCATTAAGTTTTATACAAGTTTACTCTATTCTAAGTAAAGGAGTAATCAGGATAAATTGCATTTATCTAGAGTAATATATAATTTGCAGTTTTTAGCCAGAATAAGACGTTTTTAATCTTTTTAATGTAAGTTTTCGTGTTCAAAACAAAGGATCGTCTAAAATAAGCAGTTTTTGTCCAGACTGAAACGTAATTCGAATTTCTGTGCCTAAATAAGGGGTTTTCAGTTTCTTTGATGTAATGTTTCTTGTTTGTAACAATGAATTAACAAAAATAATTGGTTTTTATCCAAACTGTGGCATAAATCAGCTTTAAGACTATAACGCAAATCTTTTGTTTTGTGCTAAAATAAGACGTTTTTAGTCAGTTTGATATAAGCTTTCTTGTTCAAAGCAAAATATTGTCGAAAATCAACCGTTTTTGTCTAAACTGAAACAAAATTCGGTGGTTTGTGTCCGAATACAAAGTTTTCAGATTCTTTAATGTTAGGTTTGCTGCTTCTAACAAAGAATCAACGAAAATATTTTGTTTTAATACAAACTGCAATATAAAATGTCTTTATAGGACAAAACATGATGTTTGGCATCTGTTTATTAAAAATTTACTCGTTTGGAAGCATAGAATCATTCCAAATTAGCTATTCTCGTCGAAACTATAATGTAATTAGTATTTTGTGCTAGAATACAGCGTTTTTGTTAGATTTATTAACAATTTTGTCTATTTTAAGCAATGAAACGAATAGGATTAGCTGCCTTTATCCAAAGTGATACATAAATTGCTCTTTTATGCCAGATTAATACGTTTTTAGTCTGTTCGATGTAAGTTTTCTTGTTCAAAGCAAAAGATCGTCTAAAGTAAGCCGTTTTTGTTTGAACTGATGAACAATTCAGACTGAGAGTCAACAAAAATAATTTGTTTTAATCCAAACTGATAATTTTTGACCCTATAAGGGTCCTATAAGAGTCCGAGATACGCCGTTCTCGTCAAGTCTATAACGTAATTCGTTTTTTTGTGTCAGAATACGACGTTTTCTGTCTGTTTAATATAAGTTTTTAATAATAATAATAATAATAACAATAATAATAATAATAATAATAATAATAATAATAATAATAATAATAATAATAATAATAAAAATAATAATAGAAATAAAAGTAAGCTTAGTTTTATAAGCAAAAATAAAGCTTATTTTGTGTGTTATATGAGCGCTTTCTCATTTCTATGCAAGAAATCATCTGTGATCTGTATTTTTAGGCAAGAAATTGTCTAAAATTAATAACTCATTTTAAAACTGGTATAAAAACATTTACTATACAAAAGTTAATAATAATAATAATAATAGTAATAATAATAATAATAATAATAGTAATAAAAGAAATAATAATAATAATAATAATAATAATAATAATAACAATAATAATAATACTTATAATAATGAATTTCTTTCTAAATTAAAGCTTAGTTTTTCTAAGCAAAAATGATGCTTATTTTGTGTGTTATATGAGCGTTTTCTCATTTCTATGCAAGAGATCATCTGTAATCTGTGTTTTTAGGCAAGAAATTGAATAAAATTAATAACTCATTTTAAAACTGGTATAAAAACATTTACTATACAAAAGTTAATAATAATAATAATAATAATAATAATAATAATAATAATAATAATAATAATAATAATAATAATAATAATAATAATAATAATAATAATAATAATAGTAATAAAAGAAACAATAATAATAATAATAATAATAATAATAATAATAATAATAATAATAATGATAATAATACTTATAATAATAAATTTCTTTCTAAATTAAAGCTTAGTTTTTCTAAGCAAAAATGATGCTTATTTTGTGTTATCTGAGCGTTTTCTCATTTCTATGCAAGAGATCATCTGTGATCTGTGTTTTTAGGCAAGAAATTGTCTAAAATTAATAACTCATTTTAAAACTGGTATAAAAACATTTACTATACAAAAGTTATAATCGGTCTTTAATAATAATAATATTAATTATAATAATAATAATAATAATAATAATAATAATAATAATAATAATAATAATAATAATAATAATAATAGTAATAATAATAATAAAAATAATAGTAATAATAATAATAATAAAAATAAAAATAATAGTAGTAGTAAAAGTAAGCTTAGTTTGTGTTATATGAGCGTTTTCTCATTTCTATGCAAAAGATCATGTGTGATCTGTGTTTTAAGTTGTGTCAGAATACGACGTTTTCTGTCTGTTTAATATAAGTTTTTAATAATAATAATAATAATAATAATAATAATAATAATAATAATAATAATAATAATAACAATAATAATAATAATAATAATAATAATAATAATAATAGTAATAGTAACAAAAGTAATAATAATAATAATACATTTAAAAAGGAAAAATGGAGCTTATTTTGTGTGTTACATGAGCGTTTTCTCATTTTTATGCAAAAGATCATGTGTGATCTGTGTTTTTAGGCAATCTAAGCCAATTTATAGTTTTTAATATTTAACAAAAATTTGCTTTAAAATAAAATGTTTGAAAAACCGAAATTAAACTAAATTAATTGTGTCTAACACTTTAGTAGAGGAAAAAGGAGGAGACATAAAAGTCACTAAAGTCTTAAAGTTGTCTTTAGTCGTCATATTAATAACAATAACATTTATAATAACAATACTAGTAGTACTAAATTTGCTTATATGCAAGCGCTTAATTAAGGTAACAGTTTTTTTGTTTTTTGCCTATATCTCGAAAACAGTTACTCCTATCAATTTTTACTTTTTCACCAAAATTAAAGGTGATAAAATTTCCTACAAAATAGTTATTTGCATTTTTCATGTAGAACTAACCATAAGCGAGATATAAGTTTGAAAATAATTATTAATTAAAAAAAAGTGTTTTAACAGAAAATGTCTTGTGATTTAAAATACACTTAATTTGTTGGGTCCAATACTTTATTAGAAGAAAAAGGAGGTGACATAAAAGTCACTGAAGTCTTCAGAGTCGTTTTTAAATGCTGCATTTTTGACTTCGTCTCAAACATTGAAAACTGAATTACATTTTTGTTCAGTAACAGTTACAGTTTTCTTATTGGTTTTTTGCTTATATCTCGAAAACAGTTACTCCTATCAAATTTTATCTTTTTTTCAAAATTAAAGCTGATAAAATTTCCAACAAAATAGTTATTTACATTTTTCTTGTAGGACCAAGCATAAACGAGTTATAGAGTTGGATATAAATAATATTTAACAAAAATTTGCTTTAAAATAAAATGCTTGAAAAACCGGAATTAAACTAAATTAATTGTGTCTAACACTTTAGTAGAGGAAAAAAAAGAAGACATAAAAGTCACTAAATGTTTCAGAGTCGTCTTTAGTCGTCATATTAATAACAATAACATTAATAATAATAATACTGATAGTACTAAATTTGCTTATATGCAAACGCTTAATTAACGTAACATTTTTTTGGTTTCTTGCTTATATCTCGAAAACAGTTACTCCTATCAATTTTTATCTTTTTTTCAAAATTAAAGCTGATAAAATTTCCTACAAAATAGTTATTTGCATTTTTTTGTAGGACCAACCATAAGCGAGTTATAGAGTTGGATATAAATAATATTTAACAAAAATTTGCTTTAAAATAAAATGTTTGAAAAACCGAAATTAAACTAAATTAATTGAGTCTAACACTTTAGTAGAGGAAAAAGAAAAAGACATAAAAGTCACTAAAGGTTTCAGAGTTGTCTTTAGTTGTCATATTAATAACAATAACATTAATAATAATAATACTAATAGTACTAAATTTGCTTATATGCAAACGCTTAATTAAGGTAACAGTGTTTTGGTTTCTTGCTTATATCTCAAAAACAGTTACTCCTATCAATTTTTATCTTTTTACTAAAATTCAAGCTGATAAAATTTCCTACAAAATAGTTATTTGCATTTTTCATGTAGGACTAACCATAAGCGAGATATATGATTGAAAATAATTAATACTTAAAAAAAAAGTGCTTTAACAGAAAATGTCTTGTGATTTAAAATACACTTAATTTATTGGGTCCAATACTTTATTAGAAGAAAAAGGAAGTGACATAAAAATCACTGAAGTTTTCAAAGTCGTTTTTAAATGCTGCAGTTTCGTCTTCGTCTCAAACATTGAAAACTGAATTACATTTTTGTTCAGTAACAGTCACAGTTTTCTTATTGGTTTTTTGCTTATATCTCGAAAACAGTTACTCCTATCAATTTTTATCTTTCTGTCAAAATTAAAGCTGATAAAATTTCCTACAAAATAGTTATTTGCATTTTTCTTGTAGGACCAACCATAAGCGAGTTATAGAGTTGGATATAAATAATATTTAACAAAAATTTGCTTTAAAATAAAATGTTTGAAAAACTGAAATTAAACTAATTTAATTGTGTCTAACACTTTCGTAGAGGAAAAAGAAGAAGACATAAAAGTCACTAAAGGTTTCAAAGTTGTCTTTAATCGTCATATTAATAACAATAACATTAATAATAATAATACTAATAGTACTAAATTTGCTTATATGCAAACGCTTAATTAAGGTAACAGTGTTTTGGTTTCTTGCTCATATCTCGAAAACAGTTACTCCTATCAATTTTTATCTTTTTACTAAAATTCAAGCTGATAAAATTTCCTACAAAATAGTTATTTGCATTTTTTATGTAGGACTAACCATAAGCGAGATATAAGATTGAAAATAATTAAAATTTAAAAAAGAAGTGCTTTAACAGAAAATGTCTTGTGATTTAAAATACACTTAATTTATTAGGTCCAATACTTTATTAAAAAAAAAAGGGGGTGACATACAAGTCACTGAAGTCTTCAGAGTCGATTTTAAATGCTGCATTTTCGTCTTCGTCTCAAACATTGAAAACTGAATTACATTTTTGTTCTGAAACGGTAACAGTTTTTACTTTGGTTTTTTGCTTATATCTCGAAAACAGTTACTCCTATCAATTTTTATCTTTCTTTCAAAATTAAAGCTGATAACATTTCCTACAAAATAGTTATTTGCATTTTTCTTGTAAGACCAACCATAAGCGAGTTATAAAGTTGGATATAAATAATATTTAACAAAAACTTGCTTAAAAATAAAATGTTTGAAATACTGAAATTAAACTAAATTAATTGTGTCTAACACTTTAGTAGAGAAAAAAGAAAAAGACATAAAAGTCACCAAAGTCTTCAGAATCGTTTTTAGTCGTCATATTAATAACAATAACATTAATAATAATAATACTAATAGTACTAAATCTGCTTATATGCAAGCGCTTTATTAAGGTAACAGTTTTTTGGTTTCTTGCTTATATCTCGAAAACAGTTACTCCTATGAATTTTTATCTTTCTGTCAAAATTAAAGCTGATAAAATTTCCTACAAAATAGTTATTTGCATTTTTCTTGTAGGACCAACCATAAGCGAGTTATAGAGTTGGATATAAATAATATTTAACAAAAATTTGCTTTAAAATAAAATGTTTGAAAAACTGAAATTAAACTAATTTAATTGTGTCGTAACACTTTAGTAGAGGAAAAAGAAGAAGACATAAAAGTCACTAAACGTTTCAAAGTTGTCTTTAATCGTCATATTAATAACAATAACATTAATAATAATAATACTAATAGTACTAAATTTGCTTATATGCAAACGCTTAATTAAGGTAACAGTGTTTTGGTTTCTTGCTCATATCTCGAAAACAGTTACTCCTATCAATTTTTGTCTTTTCACTAAAATTCAAGCTGATAAAATTTCCTACAAAATAGTTATTTGCATTTTTTATGTAGGACTAACCATAAGCGAGATATAAGATTGAAAATAATTAATATTTAAAAAAGAAGTGCTTTAACAGAAAATGTCTTGTGATTTAAAATACACTTAATTTATTAGGTCCAATACTTTATTAAAAAAAAAAGGGGGTGACATATAAGTCACTGAAGTCTTCAGAGTCGATTTTAAATGCTGCATTTTCGTCTTCGTCTCAAACATTGAAAACTGAATTACATTTTTGTTCTGAAACGGTAACAGTTTTTACTTTGGTTTTTTGCTTATATCTCGAAAACAGTTACTCCTATCAATTTTTATCTTTCTTTCATAATTAAAGCTGATAACATTTCCTACAAAATAGTTATTTGCATTTTTCTTGTAAGACCAACCATAAGCGAGTTATAAAGTTGGATATAAATAATATTTAACAAAAACTTGCTTAAAAATAAAATGTTTGAAATACTGAAATTAAACTAAATTAATTGTGTCTAACACTTTAGTAGAGAAAAAAGAAAAAGACATAAAAGTCACCAAAGTCTTCAGAATCGTTTTTAGTCGTCATATTAATAACAATAACATTAATAATAATAATACTAATAGTACTAAATCTGCTTATATGCAAGCGCTTTATTAAGGTAACAGTTTTTTGGCTTCTTGCTTATATCTCGAAAACAGTTACTCCTATAAATTTTTGACTTTCTTTCAAAATTAAAGCTGATAAAATATTCTACAAAATAGTTATTTGCATTTTTCTTGTAGGACCAACCATAAGCGAGTTATAGAGTTGGATATAAATAATATTTAACAAAAATTTGCTTTAAAATAAAATGTTTGAAAAACGGAAATTAAACTAATTTAACTGTGTCTAACACTTTAGTAGGGAAAAAAGGAAAAGACATAAAAGTCACTAAAGGTTTCAGAGTTGTCTTTAGTTGTCATATTAATAACAATAACATTAATAATAATAATACTAATAGTACTAAATTTGCTTATATGCAAACGCTTAATTAAGGTAACAGTGTTTTGGTTTCTTGCTTATATCTCGAAAACAGTTACTCTTATCAATTTTTATCTTTTTACTAAAATTCAAGCTGATAAAATTTCCTACAAAATAGTTATTTGCATTTTTCATGTAGGACTAACCATAAGCGAGATATATGATTGAAAATAATTAATATTTAAAAAAGAAGTGCTTTAACAGAAAATGTCTTGTGATTTAAAATACACTTAATTTATTGGGTCCAATACTTTATTAGAAGAAAAAGGAAGTGACATAAAAGTCACTGAAGTTTTCAGAGTCGTTTTTAAATGCTGCAGTTTCGTCTTCGTCTCAAACATTGAAAACTGAATTACATTTTTGTTCAGTAACAGTCACAGTTTTCTTATTGGTTTTTTGCTTATATCTCGAAAACAGTTACTCCTATCAATTTTTATCTTTCTGTCAAAATTAAAGCTGATAAAATTTCCTACAAAATAGTTAATTGCATTTTTCTTGTAGAACCAACCATAAGCGAGTTATAGAGTTGGATATAAATAATATTTAACAAAAATTTGCTTTAAAATAAAATGTTTGAAAAACTGAAATTAAACTAATTTAATTGTGTCTAACACTTTAGTAGAGGAAAAAGAAGAAGACATAAAAGTCACTAAAGGTTTCAAAGTTGTCTTTAATCGTCATATTAATAACAATAACATTAATAATAATAATACTAATAGTACTAAATTTGCTTATATGCAAACGCTTAATTAAGGTAACAGTGTTTTGGTTTCTTGCTCATATCTCGAAAACAGTTACTCCTATCAATTTTTATCTTTTTACTAAAATTCAAGCTGATAAAATTTCCTACAAAATAGTTATTTGCATTTTTTATGTAGGACTAACCATAAGCGAGATATAAGATTGAAAATAATTAATATTTAAAAATGAAGTGCTTTAACAGAAAATGTCTTGTGATTTAAAATACACTTAATTTATTAGGTCCAATACTTTATTAGAAGAAAAAGGAAGTGACATAAAAGTCACTGAAGTCTTCAGAGTCGTTTTTAAATGCTGCAGTTTCGTCTTCGTCTCAAACATTGAAAACCGAATTACATTTTTGTTCAGTAACAGTCACAGTTTTCTTATTGGTTTTTTGCTTATATCTCGAAAACAGTTACTCCTATCAATTTTTATCTTTCTTTCAAAATTAAAGCTGATAAAATTTCCTACAAAATAGTTATTTGCATTTTTCTTGTAAGACCAACCATAAGCGAGTTATAAAGTTGGATATAAATAATATTTAACAAAAACTTGCTTAAAAATAAAATGTTTGAAATACTGAAATTAAACTAAATTAATTGTGTCTAACACTTTAGTAGAGAAAAAAGAAAAAGACATAAAAGTCACCAAAGTCTTCAGAATCGTTTTTAGTCGTCATATTAATAACAATAACATTAATAATAATAATACTAATAGTACTAAATCTGCTTATATGCAAGCGCTTTATTAAGGTAACAGTTTTTTGGTTTCTTGCTTATATCTCGAAAACAGTTACTCCTATGAATTTTTGTCTTTCTTTCAAAATTAAAGCTGATAAAATATTCTACAAAATAGTTATTTGCATTTTTCTTGTAGGACCAACCATAAGCGAGTATAGAGTTGGATATAAATAATATTTAACAAAAATTTGCTTTAAAATAAAATGTTTGAAAAACTGAAATTAAACTAATTTAACTGTGTCTAACACTTTAGTAGAGAAAAAAGGAAAAGACATAAAAGTCACTAAAGGTTTCAGAGTTGTCTTTAGTTGTCATATTAATAACAATAACATTAATAATAATAATACTAATAGTACTAAATTTGCTTATATGCAAACGCTTAATTAAGGTAACAGTGTTTTGGTTTCTTGCTTATATCTCGAAAACAGTTACTCCTATCAATTTTTATTTTTTACTAAAATTCAAGCTGATAAAATTTCCTACAAAATAGTTATTTGCATTTTTCATGTAGGACTAAACATAAGCGAGATATATGATTGAAAATAATTAATATTTAAAAAAAAAGTGCTTTAACAGAAAATGTCTTGTGATTTAAAATACACTTAATTTATAGGGTCCAATACTTTATTAGAAGAAAAAGGAAGTGACATAAAAATCACTGAAGTCTTCAGAGTCGTTTTTAAATGCTGCAGTTTCGTCTTCGTCTCAAACATTGAAAACAGAATTACATTTTTGTTCAGTAACAGTCACAGTTTTCTTATTGGTTTTTTGCTTATATCTCGAAAACAGTTACTCCTATCAATTTTTATCTTTTTTTCAAAATTAAAGCTGATAAAATTTCCTACAAAATAGTTATGTGCATTTTTCTTGTAGGACCAACCATAAGCGAGTTATAGAGTTGGATATAAATAATATTTAACAAAAATTTGCTTTAAAATAAAATGTTTGAAAAACTGAAGTTAAACTAATTTAATTTTGTCTAACACTTTAGTAGAGGAAAAAGAAGAAGACAAGAAAGACAAAAATTCATAGGAGTAACTGTTTTCGAGATATAAGCAAGAAACCAAAAAACTGTTACCTTAATAAAGCGCTTGCATATAAGCAGATTTAGTACTATTAGTATTATTATTATTAATGTTATTGTTATTAATATGACGACTAAAGACAACTTTGAAACCTTTAGTGACTTTTATGTCTTCTTCTTTTTCCTCTACTAAAGTGTTAGACACAATTAAATTAGTTTAATTTCAGTTTTTCAAACATTTTATTTTAAAGCAAATTTTTGTTAAATATTATTTATATCCAACTCTATAACTCGCTTATGGTTGGTCCTACAAGAAAAATGCAAATAAATATTTTGTAGGAAATTTTATCAGCTTTAATTTTGACAGAAAGATAAAAATTGATAGGAGTAACTGTTTTCGAGATATAAGCAAAAAACCAATAAGAAAACTGTGACTGTTACTGAACAAAAATGTAATTCAGTTTTCAATGTTTGAGACGAAGACGAAACTGCAGCATTTAAAAACGACTCTGAAGACTTCAGTGACTTTTATGTCACTTCCTTTTTCTTCTAATAAAGTATTGGACCCAATAAATTAAGTGTATTTTAAATCACAAGACATTTTCTGTTAAAGCACTTTTTTTTAAATATTAATTATTTTCAATCATATATCTCGCTTATGGTTAGCCCTACATGAAAAATGCAAATAACTATTTTATAGGAAATTTTATCAGCTTGAATTTTAGTAAAAAGATAAAAATTGATAGGAGTAACTGTTTTCGAGATATAAGCAAGAAACCAAAACACTGTTACCTTAATTAAGCGTTTGCATATAAGCAAATTTAGTACTATTAGTATTATTATTATTAATGTTATTGTTATTAATATGACAACTAAAGACAACTCTGAAACCTTTAGTGACTTTTATGTCTTTTCCTTTTTCCTCTACTAAAGTGTTAGACACAATTAAATTAGTTTAATTTCAGTTTTTCAAACATTTTATTTTAAAGCAAATTTTTGTTAAAAAGTATTTATATCCAACTCTATAACTCGCTTATGGTTGGTCCTACAAGAAAAATGCAAATAACTATTTTGTAGGAAATTTTATCAGCTTTAATTTTGAAAAAAAGACAAAAATTTATAGGAGTAACTGTTTTCGAGATATAAGCAAGAAACCAAAAAACTGTTACCTTAATAAAGCGCTTGCATATAACCAGATTTAGTACTATTAGTAATATTATTATTAATGTTATTGTTATTAATATGACGACTAAAAACGATTCTGAAGACTTTGGTGACTTTTATGTCTTTTTCTTTTTTCTCTATTAAAGTGTTAGACACAATTAATTTAGTTTAATTTCAGTATTTCAAACATTTTATTTTTAAGCAAGTTTTTGTTAAATATTATTTATATCCAACTTTATAACTCGCTTTTGGTTGGTCCCACAAGAAAAATGCAAATAACTATTTTGTAGGAAATGTTATCAGCTTTAATTTTGAAAGAAAGATAAAAATTGATAGGAGTAACTGTTTTCGAGATATGAGCAAGAAACCAAAACACTGTTACCTTAATTAAGCGTTTGCATATAAGCAAATTTAGTACTATTAGTATTATTATTATTAATGTTATTGTTATTAATATGACGATTAAAGACAACTTTGAAACCTTTAGTGACTTTTATGTCTTCTTCTTTTTCCTCTACTAAAGTGTTAGACACAATTAAATTAGTTTAATTTCAGTTTTTCAAACATTTTATTTTAAAGCAAATTTTTGTTAAATATTATTTATATCCAACTCTATAACTCGCTTATGGTTGGTCCTACAAGAAAAATGCAAATATTTATTTTGTAGGAAATTTTATCAGCTTTAATTTTGACAGAAAGATAAAAATTGATAGGAGTAACTGTTTTCGAGATATGAGCAAGAAACCAAAACACTGTTACCTTAATTAAGCGTTTGCATATAAGCAAATTTAGTACTATTAGTATTATTATTATTAATGTTATTGTTATTAATATGACGATTAAAGACAACTTTGAAACCTTTAGTGACTTTTATGTCTTCTTCTTTTTCCTCTACTAAAGTGTTAGACACAATTAAATTAGTTTAATTTCAGTTTTTCAAACATTTTATTTTAAAGCAAATTTTTGTTAAATATTATTTATATCCAACTCTATAACTCGCTTATGGTTGGTCCTACAAGAAAAATGCAAATAAATATTTTGTAGGAAATTTTATCAGCTTTAATTTTGACAGAAAGATAAAAATTGATAGGAGTAACTGTTTTCGAGATATAAGCAAAAAACCAATAAGAAAACTGTGACTGTTACTGAACAAAAATGTAATTCAGTTTTCAATGTTTGAGACGAAGACGAAACTGCAGCATTTAAAAACGACTCTGAAGACTTCAGTGACTTATATGTCACTCCCTTTTTTTTCTAATAAAGTATTGGACCTAATAAATTAAGTGTATTTTAAATCACAAGACATTTTTTGTTAAAGCACTTCTTTTTTAAATATTAATTATTTTCAATCTTATATCTCGCTTATGGTTAGTCCTACATAAAAAATGCAAATAATTATTTTGTAGGAAATTTTATCAGCTTGAATTTTAGTAAAAAGATAAAAGTTGATAGGAGTAACTGTTTTCGAGATATGAGCAAGAAACCAAAACACTGTTACCTTAATTAAGCGTTTGCATATAAGCAAATTTAGTACTATTAGTATTATTATTATTAATGTTATTGTTATTAATATGACGATTAAAGACAACTTTGAAACCTTTAGTGACTTTTATGTCTTCTTCTTTTTCCTCTACTAAAGTGTTAGACACAATTAAATTAGTTTAATTTCAGTTTTTCAAACATTTTATTTTAAAGCAAATTTTTGTTAAATATTATTTATATCCAACTCTATAACTCGCTTATGGTTGGTCCTACAAGAAAAATGCAAATAAATATTTTGTAGGAAATTTTATCAGCTTTAATTTTGACAGAAAGATAAAAATTGATAGGAGTAACTGTTTTCGAGATATAAGCAAAAAACCAATAAGAAAACTGTGACTGTTACTGAACAAAAATGTAATTCAGTTTTCAATGTTTGAGACGAAGACGAAACTGCAGCATTTAAAAACGACTCTGAAGACTTCAGTGACTTATATGTCACTCCCTTTTTTTTCTAATAAAGTATTGGACCTAATAAATTAAGTGTATTTTAAATCACAAGACATTTTTTGTTAAAGCACTTCTTTTTTAAATATTAATTATTTTCAATCTTATATCTCGCTTATGGTTAGTCCTACATAAAAAATGCAAATAATTATTTTGTAGGAAATTTTATCAGCTTGAATTTTAGTAAAAAGATAAAAGTTGATAGGAGTAACTGTTTTCGAGATATGAGCAAGAAACCAAAACACTGTTACCTTAATTAAGCGTTTGCATATAAGCAAATTTAGTACTATTAGTATTATTATTATTAATGTTATTGTTATTAATATGATGATTAAAGACAACTTTGAAACCTTTAGTGACTTTTATGTCTTCTTCTTTTTCTTCTACTAAAGTGTTAGACACAATTAAATTAGTTTAATTTCAGTTTTTCAAACATTTTATTTTAAAGCAAATTTTTGTTAAATATTATTTATATCCAACTCTATAACTCGCTTATGGTTGGTCCTACAAGAAAAATGCAAATAAATATTTTGTAGGAAATTTTATCAGCTTTAATTTTGACAGAAAGATAAAAATTGATAGGAGTAACTGTTTTCGAGATATAAGCAAAAAACCAATAAGAAAACTGTGACTGTTACTGAACAAAAATGTAATTCAGTTTTCAATGTTTGAGACGAAGACGAAACTGCAGCATTTAAAAACGACTCTGAAGACTTCAGTGACTTATATGTCACTCCCTTTTTTTTCTAATAAAGTATTGGACCTAATAAATTAAGTGTATTTTAAATCACAAGACATTTTTTGTTAAAGCACTTCTTTTTTAAATATTAATTATTTTCAATCTTATATCTCGCTTATGGTTAGTCCTACATAAAAAATGCAAATAATTATTTTGTAGGAAATTTTATCAGCTTGAATTTTAGTAAAAAGATAAAAGTTGATAGGAGTAACTGTTTTCGAGATATGAGCAAGAAACCAAAACACTGTTACCTTAATTAAGCGTTTGCATATAAGCAAATTTAGTACTATTAGTATTATTATTATTAATGTTATTGTTATTAATATGACAACTAAAGACAACTCTGAAACCTTTAGTGACTTTTATGTCTTTTCCTTTTTCCTCTACTAAAGTGTTAGACACAATTAAATTAGTTTAATTTTAGTTTTTCAAACATTTTATTTTAAAGCAAATTTTTGTTAAAAATTATTTATATCCAACTCTATAACTCGCTTATGGTTGGTCCTACAAGAAAAATGCAAATAACTATTTTGTAGGAAATTTTATCAGCTTTAATTTTGAAAAAAAAAACAAAAATTCATAGGAGTAACTGTTTTCGAGATATAAGCAAGAAACCAAAAAACTGTTACCTTAATAAAGCGCTTGCATATAAGCAGATTTAGTACTATTAGTATTATTATTGTTAATGTTATTGTTATTAATATGACGACTAAAAACGATTTTGAAGACTTTGGTGACTTTTATGTCTTTTTCTTTTTTCTCAACTAAAGTGTTAGACACAATTAATTTAGTTTAATTTCAGTATTTCAAACATTTTATTTTTAAGCAAGTTTTTGTTAAATATTATTTATATCCAACTTTATAACTCGCTTATGGTTGGTCCTACAAGAAAAATGCAAATAACTATTTTGTAGGAAATGTTATCAGCTTTAATTTTGAAAGAAAGATAAAAATTGATAGGAGTAACTGTTTTCGAAATATAAGCAAAAAACCAATGTAAAAACTGTTACCGTTTCAGAACAAAAATGTAATTCAGTTTTCAATGTTTGAGACGAAGACGAAAATGCAGCATTTAAAATCGACTCTGAAGACTTCAGTGACTTATATGTCACCCCCTTTTTTTCTAATAAAGTATTGGACCTAATAAATTAAGTGTATTTTGAATCACAAGACATTTTCTGTTAAAGCACTTCTTTTTTAAATATTAATTATTTTCAATCTTATATCTCGCTTATGGTTAGTCCTACATAAAAAATGCAAATAATTATTTTGTAGGAAATTTTATCAGCTTGAATTTTAGTAAAAAGATAAAAATTGATAGGAGTAACTGTTTTCGAGATATGAGCAAGAAACCAAAACATTGTTACCTTAATTAAGCGTTTGCATATAAGCAAATTTAGTACTATTAGTATTATTATTATTAATGTTATTGTTATTAATATGACGATTAAAGACAACTTTGAAACCTTTAGTGACTTTTATGTCTTCTTCTTTTTCCTCTACTAAAGTGTTAGACACAATTAAATTAGTTTAATTTCAGTTTTTCAAACATTTTATTTTAAAGCAAATTTTTGTTAAATATTATTTATATCCAACTCTATAACTCGCTTATGGTTGGTCCTACAAGAAAAATGCAAATAACTATTTTGTAGGAAATTTTATCAGCTTTAATTTTGAAAAAAAGACAAAAATTTATAGGAGTAACTGTTTTCGAGATATAAGCAAGAAACCAAAAAACTGTTACCTTAATAAAGCGCTTGCATATAAGCAGATTTAGTACTATTAGTAATATTATTATTAATGTTATTGTTATTAATATGACGACTAAAAACGATTCTGAAGACTTTGGTGACTTTTATGTCTTTTTCTTTTTTCTCTATTAAAGTGTTAGACACAATTAATTTAGTTTAATTTCAGTATTTCAAACATTTTATTTTTAAGCAAGTTTTTGTTAAATATTATTTATATCCAACTTTATAACTCGCTTATGGTTGGTCCCACAAGAAAAATGCAAATAACTATTTTGTAGGAAATGTTATCAGCTTTAATTTTGAAAGAAAGATAAAAATTGATAGGAGTAACTGTTTTCGAGATATGAGCAAGAAACCAAAACACTGTTACCTTAATTAAGCGTTTGCATATAAGCAAATTTAGTACTATTAGTATTATTATTATTAATGTTATTGTTATTAATATGACGATTAAAGACAACTTTGAAACCTTTAGTGACTTTTATGTCTTCTTCTTTTTCCTCTACTAAAGTGTTAGACACAATTAAATTAGTTTAATTTCAGTTTTTCAAACATTTTATTTTAAAGCAAATTTTTGTTAAATATTATTTATATCCAACTCTATAACTCGCTTATGGTTGGTCCTACAAGAAAAATGCAAATATTTATTTTGTAGGAAATTTTATCAGCTTTAATTTTGACAGAAAGATAAAAATTGATAGGAGTAACTGTTTTCGAGATATAAGCAAAAAACCAATAAGAAAACTGTGACTGTTACTGAACAAAAATGTAATTCAGTTTTCAATGTTTGAGACGAAGACGAAACTGCAGCATTTAAAAACGACTCTGAAGACTTCAGTGACTTTTATGTCACTTCCTTTTTCTTCTAATAAAGTATTGGACCCAATAAATTAAGTGTATTTTAAATCACAAGACATTTTCTGTTAAAGCACTTTTTTTTTAAATATTAATTATTTTCAATCATATATCTCGCTTATGGTTAGTCCTACATGAAAAATGCAAATAACTATTTTATAGGAAATTTTATCAGCTTGAATTTTAGTAAAAAGATAAAAATTGATAGGAGTAACTGTTTTCGAGATATAAGCAAGAAACCAAAACACTGTTACCTTAATTAAGCGTTTGCATATAAGCAAATTTAGTACTATTAGTATTATTATTATTAATGTTATTGTTATTAATATGACAACTAAAGACAACTCTGAAACCTTTAGTGACTTTTATGTCTTTTCCTTTTTCCTCTACTAAAGTGTTAGACACAATTAAATTAGTTTAATTTTAGTTTTTCAAACATTTTATTTTAAAGCAAATTTTTGTTAAAAATTATTTATATCCAACTCTATAACTCGCTTATGGTTGGTCCTACAAGAAAAATGCAAATAACTATTTTGTAGGAAATTTTATCAGCTTTAATTTTGAAAAAAAAAACAAAAATTCATATGAGTAACTGTTTTCGAGATATAAGCAAGAAACCAAAAAACTGTTACCTTAATAAAGCGCTTGCATATAAGCAGATTTAGTACTATTAGTATTATTATTGTTAATGTTATTGTTATTAATATGACGACTAAAAACGATTTTGAAGACTTTGGTGACTTTTATGTCTTTTTCTTTTTTCTCAACTAAAGTGTTAGACACAATTAATTTAGTTTAATTTCAGTATTTCAAACATTTTATTTTTAAGCAAGTTTTTGTTAAATATTATTTATATCCAACTTTATAACTCGCTTATGGTTGGTCCTACAAGAAAAATGCAAATAACTATTTTGTAGGAAATGTTATCAGCTTTAATTTTGAAAGAAAGATAAAAATTGATAGGAGTAACTGTTTTCGAAATATAAGCAAAAAACCAATGTAAAAACTGTTACCGTTTCAGAACAAAAATGTAATTCAGTTTTCAATGTTTGAGACGAAGACGAAAATGCAGCATTTAAAATCGACTCTGAAGACTTCAGTGACTTATATGTCACCCCCTTTTTTTCTAATAAAGTATTGGACCTAATAAATTAAGTGTATTTTGAATCACAAGACATTTTCTGTTAAAGCACTTCTTTTTTAAATATTAATTATTTTCAATCTTATATCTCGCTTATGGTTAGTCCTACATAAAAAATGCAAATAATTATTTTGTAGGAAATTTTATCAGCTTGAATTTTAGTAAAAAGATAAAAATTGATAGGAGTAACTGTTTTCGAGATATGAGCAAGAAACCAAAACATTGTTACCTTAATTAAGCGTTTGCATATAAGCAAATTTAGTACTATTAGTATTATTATTATTAATGTTATTGTTATTAATATGACGATTAAAGACAACTTTGAAACCTTTAGTGACTTTTATGTCTTCTTCTTTTTCCTCTACTAAAGTGTTAGACACAATTAAATTAGTTTAATTTCAGTTTTTCAAACATTTTATTTTAAAGCAAATTTTTGTTAAATATTATTTATATCCAACTCTATAACTCGCTTATGGTTGGTCCTACAAGAAAAATGCAAATAACTATTTTGTAGGAAATTTTATCAGCTTTAATTTTGAAAAAAAGATAAAAATTGATAGGAGTAACTGTTTTCGAGATATAAGCAAGAAACCAAAAAACTGTTACCTTAATAAAGCGCTTGCATATAAGCAGATTTAGTACTATTAGTATTATTATTAATAATGTTATTGTTATTAATATGACGACTAAAAACGATTCTGAAGACTTTGGTGACTTTTATGTCTTTTTCTTTTTTCTCTACTAAAGTGTTAGACTCAATTAATTTAGTTTAATTTCGGTTTTTCAAACATTTTATTTAAAGCAAATTTTTGTTAAATATTATTTATATCCAACTCTATAACTCGCTTATGGTTGGTCCTACAAGAAAAATGCAAACAACTATTTTGTAGGAAGCTTTATCAGCTTTAATTTTAAAAGAAAGATAAAAATTGATAGGAGTAACTGTTTTCGAGATATAAGCAAAAAACCAATAAGAAAACTGTAACAGTTACTGAACACAAATGTAATTCAGTTTTCAATGTTTGAGACGAAGACGAAAATGCAGCATTTACAAACGACTCTAAAGACTTCAGTGACCTTTCTGTCACCTCTTTTTTTTTCTAATAAAGTATTGGACCCAATAAATTAAGTGTATTTTAAATCACAAGACATTTTCTGTTGAAGCACTTTTTTTTAAATTTTAATTATTTTTAAACTTATATCTCGCTTATGGTTAGTCCTACATTAAAAATGCAATTAACTATTTTGTAGGAAATTTTATCAGCTTTAATTTTGAAAAAAAGATAAAAATTGATAGGAGTAACTGTTTTCGAGATATAAGCAAGAAACCAAAACACTGTTACCTTAATTAAGCGTTTGCATATAAGCAAATTTAGTACTATTAGTATTATTATTATTAATGTTATTGTTATTAATATTACGATTAAAGACAACTTTGAAACCTTTAGTGACTTTTATGTCTTCTTCTTTTTCCTCTACTAAAATGTTAGACACAATTAAATTAGTTTAATTTCAGTTTTTCAAACATTTTATTTTAAAGCAAATTTTTGTTAAATATTATTTATATCCAACTCTATAACTCGCTTATGGTTGGTCCTACAAGAAAAATGCAAATAACTATTTTGTAGGAAATGTTATCAGCTTTAATTTTGAAAAAAAGATAAAAATTGATAGGAGTAACTGTTTTCGAGATATAAGCAAAAAACCAATAAGAAAACTGTGACTGTTACTGAACAAAAATGTAATTCGGTTTTCAATGTTTGAGACGAAGACGAAAATGCAGCATTTAAAATCGACTCTGAAGACTTCAGTGACTTATATGTCACCCCCTTTTTTTTTTTAATAAAGTATTGGACCTAATAAATTAAGTGTATTTTAAATCACAAGACATTTTCTGTTAAAGCACTTTTTTTTAAATAATTATTATTTTCAATCATATATCTCGCTTATGGTTAGTCCTACATGAAAAATGCAAACAACTATTTTGTAGGAAATTTTATAAGCTTGAATTTTAGTAAAAAGATAAAAATTGATTGGAGTAACTGTTTTCGAGATATAAGCAAAAAACCAAAGTAAAAACTGTTACCGTTTCAGATCAAAAATGAAATTCAGTTTTCAATGTTTGAGACGAAGACGAAAATGCAGCATTTAAAATCGACTCTGAAGACTTCAGTGACTTATATGTCACCCCCTTTTTTTTAATAAAGTATTGGACCTAATAAATTAAGTGTATTTTAAATCACAAGACATTTTCTGTTAAAGCACTTCTTTTTTAAATATTAATTATTTTCAATCTTATATCTTGCTTATGGTTAGTCCCACACAAAAAATGGAAATAACTATTTTGTAGGAAATTTTATCAGCTTGAATTTTAGTAAAAAGATAAAAATTGATAGGAGTAACTGTTTTCGAGATATGAGCAAGAAACCAAAACACTGTTACCTTAATTTAGCGTTTGCATATAAGCAAATTTAGTACTATTAGTATTATTATTATTAATGTTATTGTTATTAATATGACAACTAAAGACAACTCTGAAACCTTTAGTGTCTTTTATGTCTTTTCCTTTTTTCTCTACTAAAGTGTTAGACACAGTTAAATTAGTTTAATTTCAGTTTTTCAAACATTTTATTTTAAAGCAAATTTTTGTTAAATATTATTTATATCCAACTCTATAACTCGCTTATGGTTGGTCCTACAAGAAAAATGCAAATAACTATTTTGTAGGAAATTTTATCAGCTTTAATTTTGGAAGAAAGATAAAAATTGATAGGAGTAACTGTTTTCGAGATATAAGCAAAAAACCAATAAGAAAACTGTGACTGTTACTGAACAAAAATGTAATCCGGTTTTCAATGTTTGAGACGAAGACGAAACTGCAGCATTTAAAAACGACTCTGAAGACTTCAGTGACTTTTATGTCACTTCCTTTTTCTTCTAATAAAGTATTGGACCCAATAAATTAAGTGTATTTTAAATCACAAGACATTTTCTGTTAAAGCACTTTTTTTTTAAATATTAATTATTTTCAATCATATATCTCGCTTATGGTTAGTCCTACATGAAAAATGCAAATAACTATTTTGTAGGAAATTTTATCAGCTTGAATTTTAGGAAAAAGATAAAAATTGATAGGAGTAACTGTTTTCGAGATATAAGCAAGAAACCAAAACACTGTTACCTTAATTAAGCGTTTGCATATAAGCAAATTTAGTACTATTAGTATTATTATTATTAATGTTATTGTTATTAATATGACAACTAAAGACAACTCTGAAACCTTTAGTGACTTTTATGTCTTTTCCTTTTTTCTCTACTAAAGTGTTAGACACAGTTAAATTAGTTTAATTTCAGTTTTTCAAACATTTTATTTTAAAGCAAATTTTTGTTAAATATTATTTATATCCAACTCTATAACTCGCTTATGGTTGGTCCTACAAGAAAAATGCAAATAACTATTTTGTAGAATATTTTATCAGCTTTAATTTTGAAAAAAAGACAAAAATTCATAGGAGTAACTGTTTTCGAGATATAAGCAAGAAACCAAAAAACTGTTACCTTAATAAAGCGCTTGCATATAAGCAGATTTAGTACTATTAGTATTATTATTATTAATGTTATTGTTATTAATATGACGACTAAAAACGATTCTGAAGATTTTGGTGACTTTTATGTCTTTTTCTTTTTTCTCTACTAAAGTGTTAGACACAATTAATTTAGTTTAATTTCAGTATTTCAAACATTTTATTTTTAAGCAAGTTTTTGTTAAATATTATTTATATCCAACTTTATAACTCGCTTATGGTTGGTCCTACAAGAAAAATGCAAATAACTATTTTGTAGGAAATGTTATCAGCTTTAATTTTGAAAGAAAGATAAAAATTGATAGGAGTAACTGTTTTCGAGGTATAAGCAAAAAACCAAAGTAAAAACTGTTACCGTTTCAGAACAAAAATGTAATTCAGTTTTCAATGTTTGAGACGAAGACGAAAATGCAGCATTTAAAATCGACTCTGAAGACTTCAGTGACTTATATGTCACCACCTTTTTTTTTTTAATAAAGTATTGGACCTAATAAATTAAGTGTATTTTAAATCACAAGACATTTTCTGTTAAAGCACTTTTTTTTTAAATATTAATTATTTTCAATCATATATCTCGCTTATGGTTAGTCCTACATGAAAAATGCAAATAACTATTTTGTAGGAAATTTTATCAGCTTGAATTTTAGTAAAAAGATAAAAATTGATAGGAGTAACTGTTTTCGAGATATAAGCAAGAAACCAAAACACTGTTACCTTAATTAAGCGTTTGCATATAAGCAAATTTAGTACTATTAGTATTATTATTATTAATGTTATTGTTATTAATATGACAACTAAAGACAACTCTGAAACCTTTAGTGACTTTTATGTCTTTTCCTTTTTTCTCTACTAAAGTGTTAGACACAGTTAAATTAGTTTAATTTCAGTTTTTCAAACATTTTATTTTAAAGCAAATTTTTGTTAAATATTATTTATATCCAACTCTATAACTCGCTTATGGTTGGTCCTACAAGAAAAATGTAAATAACTATTTTGTAGAATATTTTATCAGCTTTAATTTTGAAAAAAAGACAAAAATTCATAGGAGTAACTGTTTTCGAGATATAAGCAAGAAACCAAAAAACTGTTACCTTAATAAAGCGCTTGCATATAAGCAGATATAGTACTATTAGTATTATTATTATTAATGTTATTGTTATTAATATGACGACTAAAAACGATTCTGAAGACTTTGGTGACTTTTATGTCTTTTTCTTTTTTCTCTACTAAAGTGTTAGACACAATTAATTTAGTTTAATTTCAGTATTTCAAACATTTTATTTTTAAGCAAGTTTTTGTTAAATATAATTTATATCTAACTTTATAACTCGCTTATGGTTGGTCCTACAAGAAAAATGCAAATAACTATTTTGTAGGAAATGTTATCAGCTTTAATTTTGAAAGAAAGATAAAAATTGATAGGAGTAACTGTTTTCGAGATATAAGCAAAAAACCAAAGTAAAAACTGTTACCGTTTCAGAACAAAAATGTAATTCAATTTTCAATGTTTGAGACGAAGACGAAAATGCAGCATTTAAAATCGACTCTGAAGACTTCAGTGACTTATATGTCACCCCCTTTTTTTTTTTAATAAAGTATTGGACCTAATAAATTAAGTGTATTTTAAATCACAAGACATTTTCTGTTAGAGCACTTCTTTTTTAAATATTAATTATTTTCAATCTTATATCTCGCTTATGGTTAGTCCTACATAAAAAATGCAAATAACTATTTTGTAGGAAATTTTATCAGCTTGAATTTTAGTAAAAAGATAAAAATTGATAGGAGTAACTGTTTTCGAGATCTGAGCAAGAAACCAAAACACTGTTACCTTAATTAAGCGTTTGCATATAAGCAAATTTAGTACTATTAGTATTATTATTATTAATGTTATTGTTATTAATATGACGATTAAAGACAACTTTGAAACCTTTAGTGACTTTTATGTCTTCTTCTTTTTCCTCTACTAAAGTGTTAGACACAATTAAATTAGTTTAATTTCAGTTTTTCAAACATTTTATTTTAAAGCAAATTTTTGTTAAATATTATTTATATCCAACTCTATAACTCGCTTATGGTTGGTCCTACAAGAAAAATGCAAATAACTATTTTGTAGGAAATTTTATCAGCTTTAATTTTGACAGAAAGATAAAAATTGATAGGAGTAACTGTTTTCGAGATATAAGCAAAAAATCAATAAGAAAACTGTGACTGTTACTGAACAAAAATGTAATTCAGTTTTCAATGTTTGAGACGAAGACGAAACTGCAGCATTTAAAAACGACTCTGAAGACTTCAGTGACTTTTATGTCACTTCCTTTTTCTTCTAATAAAGTATTGGACCCAATAAATTAAGTGTATTTTAAATCACAAGACATTTTCTGTTAAAGCACTTTTTTTTTAAATATTAATTATTTTCAATCATATATCTCGCTTATGGTTAGTCCTACATGAAAAATGCAAATGACTATTTTGTAGGAAATTTTATCAGCTTGAATTTTAGTAAAAAGATAAAAATTGATAGGAGTAACTGTTTTCGAGACATAAGCAAGAAACCAAAACACTGTTACCTTAATTAAGCGTTTGCATATAAGCATATTTAGTACTATTAGTATTATTATTATTAATGTTATTGTTATTAATATGACAACTAAAGACAACTCTGAAACCTTTAGTGACTTTTATGTCTTTTTCTTTTTCCTCTACTAAAGTGTTAGACTCAATTAATTTAGTTTAATTTCGGTTTTTCAAACATTTTATTTTAAAGCAAATTTTTGTTAAATATTATTTATATCCAACTCTATAACTCGCTTATGGTTGGTCCTACAAAAAAATGCAAATAACTATTTTGTAGGAAATTTTATTAGCTTTAATTTTGAAAAAAAGATAAAAATTGATAGGAGTAACTGTTTTCGAGATATAAGCAAGAAACCAAAAAAATGTTACGTTAATTAAGCGTTGGCATATAAACAAATTTAGTACTATTACTATTATTATTATTAATGTTATTGTTATTAATATAACGATTAAAGACGACTCTGAAACATTTAGTGACTTTTATGTCTTTTCCTTTTTCCTCTACTAAAGTGTTAGACACAATTAATTTAGTTTAATTTCAGTATTTCAAACATTTTATTTTTAAGCAAGTTTTTGTTAAATATTATTTATATCTAACTTTATAACTCGCTTATGGTTGGTCCTACAAGAAAAATGCAAATAACTATTTTGTAGGAAATGTTATCAGCTTTAATTTTGAAAGAAAGATAAAAATTGATAGGAGTAACTGTTTTCGAGATATAAGCAAAAAACCAAAGTAAAAACTGTTACCGTTTCAGAACAAAAATGTAATTCAGTTTTCAATGTTTGAGACGAAGACGAAAATGCAGCATTTAAAATCGACTCTGAAGACTTCAGTGACTTATATGTCACCCCCTTTTTTTTTTAATAAAGTATTGGACCTAATAAATTAGGTGTATTTTAAATCACAAGACATTTTCTGTTAAAGCACTTTTTTTTAAATATTAATTATTTTCAATCATATATCTCGCTTATGGTTAGTCCTACATGAAAAATGCAAATAACTATTTTGTAGGAAATTTTATCAGCTTGAATTTTAGTAAAAAGATAAAAATTGATAGGAGTAACTGTTTTCGAGATATAAGCAAGAAACCAAAACACTGTTACCTTAATTAAGCGTTTGCATATAAGCAAATTTAGTACTATTAGTATTATTATTATTAATGTTATTGTTATTAATATGACAACTAAAGACAACTCTGAAACCTTTAGTGACTTTTATGTCTTTTCCTTTTTTCTCTACTAAAGTGTTAGACACAGTTAAATTAGTTTAATTTCAGTTTTTCAAACATTTTATTTTAAAGCAAATTTTTGTTAAATATTATTTATATCCAACTCTATAACTCGCTTATGGTTGGTCCTACAAGAAAAATGCAAATAACTATTTTGTAGAATATTTTATCAGCTTTAATTTTGAAAAAAAGACAAAAATTTATAGGAGTAACTGATTTCGAGATATAAGCAAGAAACCAAAAAACTGTTACCTTAATAAAGCGCTTGCATATAAGCAGATTTAGTACTATTAGTATTATTATTATTAATGTTATTGTTATTAATATGACGACTAAAAACGATTCTGAAGACTTTGGTGACTTTTATGTCTTTTTCTTTTTTCTCTACTAAAGTGTTAGACACAATTAATTTAGTTTAATTTCAGTATTTCTAACATTTTATTTTTAAGCAAGTTTTTGTTAAATATTATTTATATCTAACTTTATAACTCGCTTATGGTTGGTCCTACAAGAAAAATGCAAATAACTATTTTGTAGGAAATGTTATCAGCTTTAATTTTGAAAGAAAGATAAAAATTGATAGGAGTAACTGTTTTCGAGATATAAGCAAAAAACCAAAGTAAAAACTGTTACCGTTTCAGAACAAAAATGTAATTCAGTTTTCAATGTTTGAGACGAAGACGAAAATGCAGCATTTAAAATCGACTCTGAAGACTTTAGTGACTTATATGTCACCTCCTTTTTTTTTTAATAAAGTATTGGACCTAATAAATTAAGTGTATTTTAAATCACAAGACATTTTCTGTTAGAGCACTTCTTTTTTAAATATTAATTATTTTCAATCTTATATCTCGCTTATGGTTAGTCCTACATAAAAAATGCAAATAACTATTTTGTAGGAAATTTTATCAGCTTGAATTTTAGTAAAAAGATAAAAATTGATAGGAGTAACTGTTTTCGAGATATGAGCAAGAAACCAAAACACTCTTACCTTAATTAAGCGTTTGCATATAAGCAAATTTAGTACTATTTGTATTATTATTATTAATGTTATTGTTATTAATATGACGATTAAAGACGACTTTGAAACCTTTAGTGACTTTTATGACTTCTTCTTTTTCCTCTACTAAAGTGTTAGACACAATTAAATTAGTTTAATTTCAGTTTTTCAAACATTTTATTTTAAAGCAAATTTTTGTTAAATATTATTTATATCCAACTCTATAACTCGCTTATGGTTGGTCCTACAAGAAAAATGCAAATAACTATTTTGTAGGAAATGTTATCAGCTTTAATTTTGAAAGAAAGATAAAAATTGATAGGAGTAACTGTTTTCGAGATATAAGCAAAAAACCAAAGTAAAAACTGTTACCGTTTCAGAACAAAAATGTAATTCAGTATTCAATGTTTGAGACGAAGACGAAAATGCACCATTTAAAATCGACTCTGAAGACTTCAGTGACTTATATGTCACCCCCTTTTTTTTTTAATAAAGTATTGAACCTAATAACTTAAGTGTATTTTAAATCACAAGACATTTTCTGTTAGAGCACTTCTTTTTTAAATATTAATTATTTTTAATCTTATATCTCGCTTATGGTTAGTCCTACATAAAAAATGCAAATAACTATTTTGTAGGAAATTTTATCAGCTTGAATTTTAGTAAAAAGATAAAAATTGATAGGAGTAACTGTTTTCGAGATATGAGCAGAAAACCAAAACACTGTTACCTTAATTAAGCGTTTGCATATAAGCAAATTTAGTACTATTTGTATTATTATTATTAATGTTATTGTTATTAATATGACGATTAAAGACAACTTTGAAACCTTTAGTGACTTTTATGTCTTCTTCTTTTTCCTCTACTAAAGTGTTAGACACAATTAAATTAGTTTAATTTCAGTTTTTCAAACATTTTATTTTAAAGCAAATTTTTGTTAAATATTATTTATATCCAACTCTATAACTCGCTTATGGTTGATCCTACAAGAAAAATGCAAATAACTATTTTGTAGGAAATTTTATCAGCTTTAATTTTGACAGAAAGATAAAAATTGATAGGAGTAACTGTTTTCGAGATATAAGCAAAAAACCAATAAGAAAACTGTGACTGTTACTGAACAAAAATGTATTTCAGTTTTCAATGTTTGAGACGAAGACGAAACTGCAGCATTTAAAAACGACTCTGAAGACTTCAGTGACTTTTATGTCACTTCCTTTTTCTTCTAATAAAGTATTGGACCCAATAAATTAAGTGTATTTTAAATCACAAGACATTTTCTGTTAAAGCACTTTTTTTTTAAATATTAATTATTTTCAATCATATATCTCGCTTATGGTTAGTCCTACATGAAAAATGCAAATGACTATTTTGTAGGAAATTTTATCAGCTTGAATTTTAGTAAAAAGATAAAAATTGATAGGAGTAACTGTTTTCGAGACATAAGCAAGAAACCAAAACACTGTTACCTTAATTAAGCGTTTGCATATAAGCAAATTTAGTACTATTAGTATTATTATTATTAATGTTATTGTTATTAATATGACAACTAAAGACAACTCTGAAACCTTTAGTGACTTTTATGTCTTTTTCTTTTTCCTCTACTAAAGTGTTAGACTCAATTAATTTACTTTAATTTCGGTTTTTCAAACATTTTATTTTAAAGCAAATTTTTGTTAAATATTATTTATATCCAACTCTATAACTCGCTTATGGTTGGTCCTACAAAAAAAATGCAAATAACTATTTTGTAGGAAATTTTATTAGCTTTAATTTTGAAAAAAAGATAAAAATTGATAGGAGTAACTGTTTTCGAGATATAAGCAAGAAACCAAAAAAATGTTACGTTAATTAAGCGTTTGCATATAAGCAAATTTAGTACTATTAGTATTATTATTATTAATGTTATTGTTATTAATATAACGACTAAAGACGACTCTGAAACATTTAGTGACTTTTATGTCTTTTCCTTTTTCCTCTACTAAAGTGTTAGACACAATTAATTTAGTTTAATTCCGGTTTTTCAAGCATTTTATTTTAAAGCAAATTTTTGTTAAATATTATTTATATCCAACTCTATAACTCGTTTATGCTTGGTCCTACAAGAAAAATGTAAATAACTATTTTGTTGGAAATTTTATCAGCTTTAATTTTGAAAGAAAGATAAAATTTGATAGGAGTAACTGTTTTCGAGATATAAGCAAAAAACCAATAAGAAAACTGTAACTGTTACTGAACAAAAATGTAAT
Source organism: Tribolium castaneum (assembly GCF_031307605.1). Lineage (NCBI taxonomy): Eukaryota > Metazoa > Arthropoda > Insecta > Coleoptera > Tenebrionidae > Tribolium > Tribolium castaneum. The sequence goes on from NW_026986630.1 coordinate 1,038,758, forward strand.
TCAGTTTTCAATGTTTGAGACGAAGTCAAAAATGCAGCATTTAAAAACGACTCTGAAGACTTCAGTGACTTTTATGTCACCTCCTTTTTCTTCTAATAAAGTATTGGACCCAACAAATTAAGTGTATTTTAAATCACAAGACATTTTCTGTTAAAACACTTTTTTTTAATTAATAATTATTTTCAAACTTATATCTCGCTTATGGTTAGTTCTACATGAAAAATGCAAATAACTATTTTGTAGGAAATTTTATCACCTTTAATTTTGGTGAAAAAGTAAAAATTGATAGGAGTAACTGTTTTCGAGATATAGGCAAAAAACAAAAAAACTGTTACCTTAATTAAGCGCTTGCATATAAGCAAATTTAGTACTACTAGTATTGTTGTTATAAATGTTATTGTTATTAATATGACGACTAAAGACAACTTTAAGACTTTAGTGACTTTTATGTCTCCTCCTTTTTCCTCTACTAAAGTGTTAGACACAATTAATTTAGTTTAATTTCGGTTTTTCAAACATTTTATTTTAAAGCAAATTTTTGTTAAATATTAAAAACTATAAAATGGCTTAGATTGCCTAAAAACACAGATCACACATGATCTTTTGCATAAAAATGAGAAAACGCTCATGTAACACACAAAATAAGCTCCATTTTTCCTTTTTAAAAGTATTATTATTATTATTACTTTTGTTACTATTACTATTATTATTATTATTATTATTATTGTTATTATTATTATTATTATTATTATTATTATTATTATTATTATTATTATTATTATTATTATTATTATTATTATTATTATTATTATTATTATTATTAAAAACTTATATTAAACAGACAGAAAACGTCGTATTCTGACACAACTTAAAACACAGATCACACATGATCTTTTGCATAGAAATGAGAAAACGCTCATATTACACAAAATAAGCTTCATTTTGGCTTAGAAAACTAAGCTTACTTCTACTACTACTATTATTTTTATTTTTATTATTATTATTATTATTACTATTATTTTTATTATTATTATTACTATTATTATTATTATTATTATTATTATTATTATTATTATTATTATTATTATTATTATTATTATTATTATTAATATTATTATTATTAAAGACCGATTATAACTTTTGTATAGTAAATGTTTTTATACCAGTTTTAAAATGAGTTATTAATTTTAGACAATTTCTTGCCTAAAAACACAGATCACAGATGATCTCTTGCATAGAAATGAGAAAACGCTCAGATAACACAAAATAAGCATCATTTTTGCTTAGAAAAACTAAGCTTTAATTTAGAAAGAAATTTATTATTATAAGTATTATTATCATTATTATTATTATTATTATTATTATTATTATTATTATTATTATTATTATTATTATTATTATTATTATTATTATTATTAACTTTTGTATAGTAAATGTTTTTATACCAGTTTTAAAATGAGTTATTAATTTTATTCAATTTCTTGCCTAAAAACACAGATCACAGATGATCTCTTGCATAGAAATGAGAAAACGCTCATATAACACACAAAATAAGCATCATTTTTGCTCAGAAAAACTAAGCTTTAATTTAGAAAGAAATTCATTATTATAAGTATTATTATCATTATTATTATTATTATTATTATTATTATTATTATTTCTTTTATTACTATTATTATTATTATTATTATTATTATTATTATTACTATTATTATTATTATTATTATTACTATTATTATTATTATTATTATTATTATTATTAACTTTTGTATAGTAAATGTTTTTATACCAGTTTTAAAATGAGTTATTAATTTTAGACAATTTCTTGCCTAAAAATACAGATCACAGATGATTTCTTGCATAGAAATGAGAAAGCGCTCATATAACACACAAAATAAGCTTCATTTTTGCTTAGAAAACTAAGCTTACTTTTATTTCTATTATTATTTTGATTATTATTATTATTATTATTATTATTATTATTATTATTATTATTATTATTATTGTTATTATTATTATTATTATTATTATTATTATTATTATTATTATTATTATTATTATTAAAAACTTATATTAAACAGACAGAAAACGTCGTATTCTGACACAAAAAAACGAATTACGTTATAGACTTGACGAGAACGGCGTATCTCGGACTCTTATAGGACTCTTATAGGGTCAAAAATTATCAGTTTGGATTAAAACAAATTATTTTTGTTGACTCTCAGTCTGAATTGTTCATCAGTTCAAACAAAAACGGCTTACTTTAGACGATCTTTTGCTTTGAACAAGAATACTTACATCGAACAGACTAAAAACGTATTTATCTGGCATAAAAGAGCAATTTATGTATCACTTTGGATAAAGGCAGCTAATCCTATTCGTTTCATTGCTTAAAATAGACAAAATTGTTAATAAATCTAACAAAAACGCTGTATTCTAGCACAAAATACTAATTACATTATAGTTTCGACGAGAATAGCTTATTTGGAATGATTCTATGCTTCCAAACGAGTAAATTTTTAATAAACAGATGCCAAACATCATGTTTTGTCCTATAAAGACATTTTATATTGCAGTTTGTATTAAAACAAAATATTTTCGTTGATTCTTTGTTAGAAGCAGCAAACCTAACATTAAAGAATCTGAAAACTTTGTATTCGGACACAAACCACCGAATTTTGTTTCAGTTTAGACAAAAACGGTTGATTTTCGACAATATTTTGCTTTGAACAAGAAAGCTTATATCAAACTGACTAAAAACGTCTTATTTTAGCACAAAACAAAAGATTTGCGTTATAGTCTTAAAGCTGATTCATGCCACAGTTTGGATAAAAACCAATTATTTTTATTAATTCATTGTTACAAACAAGAAACCTTACATCAAAGAAACTGAAAACCCCTTATTTAGGCACAGAAATTCGAATTACGTTTCAGTCTGGACAAAAACTGCTTATTTTAGACGATCCTTTGTTTTGAACACGAAAACTTACATTAAAAAGATTAAAAACGTCTTATTCTGGCTGAAAACTGCAAATTATATATTACTCTAGATAAAAGCAATTTATCCTGATTACTCCTTTACTTAGAATAGAGTAAACTTGTATAAAACTTAATGAAAACTTTAAATTTCGTCTCAAAGAAATAATTTACGTTATAGTTTTGACCAGCACTGTTTATTTCAAACGAAATTATGATTCGAAACTAATGAACTTTTATGGGGCAGATGCAAAACCACATATTACCATATAAAGCGTTGTTTTAAAGCAAAGTATTACCTTTTGCAACAAGAAATTTCACGTCAAAGAAACTGAAAACATCGTATCCATGCACAAATATCGAATTACGTATCAGTTTAGGCAAATACAGCTTATTTTAAACGATTCCTTGCTATAAACAAGAAAAATTTTATCAAATATATTGAAAATGTCTTATTCTCGAAAATAAGAGCAAATTATGTATCAGTTTTAACAAAAGCGGATTACTCTGTTTGATTCTATGCTTAGAGTAGAGTAAACTACTATAAAACGTAATGAAAACTCTATATTCAAGCTCAAAAGAACAAATTACGTTATAGTTTTGACAAAAAAAAATTATTTCGGACGACTACATATTTCGAAGTAAGCAAACTTTAATTGAACAAGTGCAAAAGCTAATACTTTGCTTTAAAATAACGATTTATGTGGTAATATGGTATTTTGCATCAGTCCTATAAAAGTTTACTCGTTTCGCTCCATTGAATCATTCGAAATAAATTATTTTGACACAACAACGAAAATAATTTTTTTGTTTAAACTGTAACATGTCGTTTTTATAAAACGAACTAAGACGTTTGGCATCTGTTTAGTGAAAGTTTTCTCGTTTGGGGGCATAAAATCGTTTGAAATTAACAGTTCTGGTCAAAACTATAACGTAAATTATTTCTTTGAGACGAAATTTAAAGTTTTCATTAAGTTTTATACAAGTTTGCTCTATTCTAAGCAAAGGAGTAATCAGGATAAACTGCTTTTATCCAAAGTAATACATAATTTGCAGTTTTGAGCCAGAATAAGACGTTTTTAATCTTTTTAATGTAAGTTTTCGTGTTCAAAAGAAAGAATCGTCTAAAATAAGCAATTTGTGTCCAGACTGAAACGTAATTTGATTTTCTGGGCCTGAATAAGAGATTTTCAGTTTCTTTGATGTAAGGTTTCTTGTTTGTAACAATGAATAAACGAAAATCATTGGTTTTAATCCAAACTGTGACATAAATCGTTTTTTAAAGGCGAAATCAGACGTTTTGTCTCTGTTCAGTGAAAGTATAGTGGTTTCAAAGCATAGAATCGTTTGAAATTAACAGTTCTCGTCAAGACTATAACGCAAATCTTTAAAGTGATACAAAGAAATAATTTACGTAATAGTTTTGACCAGAACTGTTAATTTCAAACGATTTTATGCCCCCAAACGAGAAAACTTTCACTAAACAGATGCCAAACGTCTTAGTTCGTTTTATAAAAGCGACTTATGTTACAGTTTAAACAAAAACAAATTATTTGTGTTGTTGTTGTGTCAAAATAATTTATTTCTAATGATTCAATGGAGCGAAACGGGTAAACTTTTATAGGACAGATGCAAAATACCATATTACCACATAAATCATTATTTTAAAGCAAAGTATTAGCTTTTGCACATGTTCAATTAAAGTTTGCTTACTTCGAAGTATGTAATCGTCCGAAATATTTTTTTTTGTCAAAACTATAACGTAATTTGTTCTTTTGAGCTTGAATATAGAGTTTTCATTACGTTTTATAGTAGTTTACTCTACTCTAAGCATAGAATCAAACAGAGTAATCCGCTTTTGTTAAAACTGATACATAATTTGCTCTTATTTTCGAGAATAAGACGTTTTCAATATGCCTGATAAAATTTTTCTTGTTTATAGCAAGGAATCGTTTAAAATAAGCTGTATTTGCCTAAACTGATACGTAATTAGATATTTATGTATGGATACGAAGTTTTCAGTTTCTTTGACGTGAAATTTCTTGTTGCAAAAGGTAATACTTTGCTTTAAAACAACGCTTTATATGGTAATATGTGGTTTTGCATCGGCCCCATAAAAGTTCATTAGTTTCGAATCATAATTTCGTTTGAAATAAACAGTGCTGGTCAAAACTATAACGTAAATTATTTCTTTGAGACGAAATTTAAAGTTTTCATTAAGTTTTATACAAGTTTACTCTATTCTAAGTAAAGGAGTAATCAGGATAAATTGCTTTTATCTAGAGTAATATATAATTTGCAGTTTTCAGCCAGAATAAGACGTTTTTAATCTTTTTAATGTAAGTTTTCGTGTTCAAAACAAAGGATCGTCTAAAATAAGCAGTTTTTGTCCAGACTGAAACGTAATTCGAATTTCTGTGCCTAAATAAGGGGTTTTCAGTTTCTTTGATGTAAGGTTTCTTGTTTGTAACAATGAATTAACAAAAATAATTGGTTTTTATCCAAACTGTGGCATGAATCAGCTTTAAGACTATAACGCAAATCTTTTATTTTGTGCTAAAATAAGACGTTTTTAGTCAGTTTGATATAAGCTTTCTTGTTCAAAGCAAAATATTGTCGAAAATCAACCGTTTTTGTCTAAACTGAAACAAAATTCGGTGGTTTGTGTCCGAATACAAAGTTTTCAGATTCTTTAATGTTAGGTTTGCTGCTTCTAACAAAGAATCAACGAAAATATTTTGTTTTAATACAAACTGCAATATAAAATGTCTTTATAGGACAAAACATGATGTTTGGCATCTGTTTATTAAAAATTTACTCGTTTGGAAGCATAGAATCATTCCAAATAAGCTATTCTCGTCGAAACTATAATGTAATTAGTATTTTGTGCTAGAATACAGCGTTTTTGTTAGATTTATTAACAATTTTGTCTATTTTAAGCAATGAAACGAATAGGATTAGCTGCCTTTATCCAAAGTGATACATAAATTGCTCTTTTATGCCAGATTAATACGTTTTTAGTCTGTTCGATGTAAGTTTTCTTGTTCAAAGCAAAAGATCGTCTAAAGTAAGCCGTTTTTGTTTGAACTGATGAACAATTCAGACTGAGAGTCAACAAAAATAATTTGTTTTAATCCAAACTGATAATTTTTGACCCTATAAGAGTCCTATAAGAGTCCGAGATACGCCGTTCTCGTCAAGTCTATAACGTAATTCGTTTTTTTGTGTCAGAATACGACGTTTTCTGTCTGTTTAATTTAAGTTTTTAATAATAATATTAATAATAACAATAATAATAATAATAATAATAATAATAATAATAATAATAATAATAATAATAATAATAATAATAATAATAATAATAATAGTAATAATAATAATAATAATAATAGTAATAATAATAATAATAATAATAATAATAATAATAATAATAATAATAATAATAATAATAATAATAATAATAATAATAATAATAATGATAATAACACTTATAATAATGAATTGCTTTCTAAATTAAAGCTTAGTTTTTCTAAGCAAAAATGATGCTTATTTTGTGTGTTATATGAGCGTTTTCTCATTTCTATGCAAGAGATCATCTGTGATCTGTGTTTTTAGGCAAGAAATTGAATAAAATTAATAACTCATTTTAAAACTGGTATAAAAACATTTACTATACAAAAGTTAATAATAATAATAATAATAATAATAATAATAATAATAATAATAATAATAATAATAATAATAATAATAGTAATAAAAGAAACAATAATAATAATAATAATAATAATAATAATAATAATAATAATGATAATAATACTTATAATAATAAATTTCTTTCTAAATTAAAGTTTAGTTTTTCTAAGCAAAAATGAAGCTTATTTTGTGTGTTATATGAGCGCTTTCTCATTTCTATGCAAGAAATCATCTGTGATCTGTATTTTTAGGCAAGAAATTGTCTAAAATTAATAACTCATTTTAAAACTGGTATAAAAACATTTACTATACAAAAGTTAATAATAATAATAATAATAATAATAATAATAATAATAATAATAATAATAATAATAATAATAGTAATAATAATAATAATAATAATAGTAATAATAATAATAATAATAATAATAATAATAATAATAATAATAATAATGATAATAATACTTATAATAATGAATTTCTTTCTAAATTAAAGCTTAGTTTTTCTAAGCAAAAATGATGCTTATTTTGTGTGTTATATGAGCGTTTTCTCATTTCTATGCAAGAGATCATCTGTGATCTGTGTTTTTAGGCAAGAAATTGAATAAAATTAATAACTCATTTTAAAACTGGTATAAAAACATTTACTATACAAAAGTTAATAATAATAATAATAATAATAATAATAATAATAATAATAATAATAATAATAATAATGATAATAATACTTATAATAATAAATTTCTTTCTAAATTAAAGCTTAGTTTTTCTAAGCAAAAATGATGCTTATTTTGTGTTATTTGAGCGTTTTCTCATTTCTATGCAAGAGATCATCTGTGATCTGTGTTTTTAGGCAAGAAATTGTCTAAAATTAATAACTCATTTTAAAACTGGTATAAAAACATTTACTATACAAAAGTTATAATCGGTCTTTAATAAGAATAATATTAATAATAATAATAATAATAATAATAATAGTAATAATAATAATAATAATAATAATAATAATAGTAATAATAATAATAAAAATAATAGTAATAATAATAATAATAATAAAAATAAAAATAATAGTAGTAGTAAAAGTAAGCTTAGTTTTCTAAGCCAAAATGAAGCTTATTTTGTGTTATATGAGCGTTTTCTCATTTCTATGCAAAAGATCATGTGTGATCTGTGTTTTAAGTTGTGTCAGAATACGACGTTTTCTGTCTGTTTAATATAAGTTTTTAATAATAATAATAATAATAATAATAATAATAACAATAATAATAATAATAATAATAATAATAATAATAGTAATAGTAACAAAAGTAATAATAATAATAATACTTTTAAAAAGGAAAAATGGAGCTTATTTTGTGTGTTACATGAGCGTTTTCTCATTTTTATGCAAAAGATCATGTGTGATCTGTGTTTTTAGGCAATCTAAGCCATTTTATAGTTTTTAATATTTAACAAAAATTTGCTTTAAAATAAAATGTTTGAAAAACCGAAATTAAACTAAATTAATTGTGTCTAACACTTTAGTAGAGGAAAAAGGAGGAGACATAAAAGTCACTAAAGTCTTAAAGTTGTCTTTAGTCGTCATAATAATAACAATAACATTTATAATAGCAATACTAGTAGTACTAAATTTGCTTATATGCAAGCGCTTAATTAAGGTAACAGTTTTTTTGTTTTTTGCCTATATCTCGAAAACAGTTACTCCTATCAATTTTTACTTTTTCACCAAAATTAAAGGTGATAAAATTTCCTACAAAATAGTTATTTGCATTTTTCATGTAGAACTAACCATAAGCGAGATATAAGTTTGAAAATAATTATTAATTAAAAAAAAGTGTTTTAACAGAAAATGTCTTGTGATTTAAAATACACTTAATTTGTTGGGTCCAATACTTTATTAGAAGAAAAAGGAGGTGACATAAAAGTCACTGAAGTCTTCAGAGTCGTTTTTAAATGCTGCATTTTTGACTTCGTCTCAAACATTGAAAACTGAATTACATTTTTGTTCAGTAACAGTTACAGTTTTCTTATTGGTTTTTTGCTTATATCTCGAAAACAGTTACTCCTATCAAATTTTATCTTTCTTTCAAAATTAAAGCTGATAAAATTTCCAACAAAATAGTTATTTACATTTTTCTTGTAGGACCAAGCATAAACGAGTTATAGAGTTGGATATAAATAATATTTAACAAAAATTTGCTTTAAAATAAAATGCTTGAAAAACCGGAATTAAACTAAATTAATTGTGTCTAACACTTTAGTAGAGGAAAAAGGAGAAGACATAAAAGTCACTAAATGTTTCAGAGTCGTCTTTAGTCGTCATATTAATAACAATAACATTAATAATAATAATACTAATAGTACTAAATTTGCTTATATGCAAACGCTTAATTAACGTAACATTTTTTTGGTTTCTTGCTTATATCTCGAAAACAGTTACTCCTATCAATTTTTATCTTTTCTTCAAAATTAAAGCTAATAAAATTTCCTACAAAATAGTTATTTGCATTTTTCTTGTAGGACCAACCATAAGCGAGTTATAGAGTTGGATATAAATAATATTTAACAAAAATTTGCTTTAAAATAAAATGTTTGAAAAACTGAAATTAAACTAATTTAATTGTGTCTAACACTTTAGTAGAGGAAAAAGAAGAAGACATAAAAGTCACTAAAGGTTTCAAAGTTGTCTTTAATCGTCATATTAATAACAATAACATTAATAATAATAATACTAATAGTACTAAATTTGCTTATATGCAAACGCTTAATTAAGGTAACAGTGTTTTGGTTTCTTGCTCATATCTCGAAAACAGTTACTCCTATCAATTTTTATCTTTTTACTAAAATTCAAGCTGATAAAATTTCCTACAAAATAGTTATTTGCATTTTTTATGTAGGACTAACCATAAGCGAGATATAAGATTGAAAATAATTAATATTTAAAAAAGAAGTGCTTTAACAGAAAATGTCTTGTGATTTAAAATACACTTAATTTATTAGGTCCAATTCTTTATTAAAAAAAAAAGGGGGTGACATATAAGTCACTGAAGTCTTCAGAGTCGATTTTAAATGCTGCATTTTCGTCTTCGTCTCAAACATTGAAAACTGAATTACATTTTTGTTCTGAAACGGTAACAGTTTTTTCTTTGGTTTTTTGCTTATATCTCGAAAACAGTTACTCTTATCAATTTTTATCTTTCTTTTAAAATTAAAGCTGATAACATTTCCTACAAAATAGTTATTTGCATTTTTCTTGTAGGACCAACCATAAGCGAGTTATAAAGTTGGATATAAATAATATTTAACAAAAACTTGCTTAAAAATAAAATGTTTGAAATACTGAAATTAAACTAAATTAATTGTGTCTAACACTTTAGTAGAGAAAAAAGAAAAAGACATAAAAGTCACCAAAGTCTTCAGAATCGTTTTTAGTCGTCATATTAATAACAATAACATTAATAATAATAATACTAATAGTACTAAATCTGCTTATATGCAAGCGCTTTATTAAGGTAACAGTTTTTTGGTTTCTTGCTTATATCTCGAAAACAGTTACTCCTATGAATTTTTGTCTTTCTTTCAAAATTAAAGCTGATAAAATATTCTACAAAATAGTTATTTGCATTTTTCTTGTAGGACCAACCATAAGCGAGTTATAGAGTTGGATATAAATAATATTTAACAAAAATTTGCTTTAAAATAAAATGTTTGAAAAACTGAAATTAAACTAATTTAACTGTGTCTAACACTTTAGTAGAGAAAAAAGGAAAAGACATAAAAGTCACTAAAGGTTTCAGAGTTGTCTTTAGTTGTCATATTAATAACAATAACATTAATAATAATAATACTAATAGTACTAAATTTTCTTATATGCAAACGCTTAATTAAGGTAACAGTGTTTTGGTTTCTTGCTTATATCTCGAAAACAGTTACTCCTATGAATTTTTGTCTTTCTTTCAAAATTAAAGCTGATAAAATATTCTACAAAATAGTTATTTGCATTTTTCTTGTAGGACCAACCATAAGCGAGTTATAGAGTTGAATATAAATAATATTTAACAAAAATTTGCTTTAAAATAAAATGTTTGAAAAACTGAAATTAAACTAATTTAACTGTGTCTAACACTTTAGTAGAGAAAAAAGGAAAAGACATAAAAGTCACTAAAGGTTTCAGAGTTGTCTTTAGTTGACATATTAATAACAATAACATTAATAATAATAATACTAATAGTACTAAATTTGCTTATATGCAAACGCTTAATTAAGGTAACAGTGTTTTGGTTTCTTGCTTATATCTCGAAAACAGTTACTCCTATCAATTTTTATTTTTTTACTAAAATTAAAGCTGATAAAATTTCCTACAAAATAGTTAATTGCATTTTTAATGTAGGACTAACCATAAGCGAGATATAAGTTTGAAAATAATTAAAATTTAAAACAAAGTACTTCAACAGAAAATGTCTTGTGATTTAAAATACACTTAATTTATTGGGTCCAATACTTTATTAGAAGAAAAAAGAGGTGACAGAAAGGTCACTGAAGTCTTTAGAGTCGTTTGTAAATGCTGCATTTTCGTCTTCGTCTCAAACATTGAAAACAGAATTACATTTTTGTTCAGTAACAGTCACAGTTTTCTTATTGGTTTTTTGCTTATATCTCGAAAACAGTTACTCCTATCAATTTTTATCTTTCTGTCAAAATTAAAGCTGATAAAATTTCCTACAAAATAGTTATTTGCATTTTTTTGTAGGACCAACCATAAGCGAGTTATAGAGTTGGATATAAATAATATTTAACAAAAATTTGCTTTAAAATAAAATGTTTGAAAAACTGAAATTAAACTAATTTAATTGTGTCTAACACTTTAGTAGAGGAATAAGAAGAAGACATAAAAGTCACTAAAGGTTTCAAAGTTGTCTTTAATCGTCATATTAATAACAATAACATTAATAATAATAATACTAATAGTACTAAATTTGCTTATATGCAAACGCTTAATTAAGATAACAGTGTTTTGGTTTCTTGCTCATATCTCGAAAACAGTTACTCCAATCAATTTTTATCTTTTAACTAAAATTCAAGCTGATAAAATTTCCTACAAAATAGTTATTTGCATTTTTTATGTAGGACTGACCATAAGCGAGATATAAGATTGAAAATAATTAATATTTAAAAAAGAAGTGCTTTAACAGAAAATGTCTTGTGATTTAAAATACACTTAATTTATTAGCTCCAATACTTTGTTAGAAAAAAAGGGTGTGACATATAAGTCACTGAAGTTTTCAGAGTCGATTTTAAATGCTGCATTTTCGTCTTCGTCTCAAACATTGAAAACTGAATTATATTTTTGTTCTGAAACGGTAACAGTTTTTACTTTGGTTTTTTGCTTATATCTCGAAAACAGTTACTCCTATCAATTTTTATCTTTCTTTTAAAATTAAAGCTGATAACATTTCCTACAAAATAGTTATTTACATTTTTCTTGTAGGACCAACCATAAGCGAGTTATAAAGTTGGATATAAATAATATTTAACAAAAACTTGCTTAAAAATAAAATGTTTGAAATACTGAAATTAAACTAAATTAATTGTGTCTAACACTTTAGTAGAGAAAAAAAAAAGACATAAAAGTCACCAAACTCTTCAGAATCGTTTTTAGTCGTCATATTAATAACAATAACATTAATAATAATAATACTAATAGTACTAAATCTGCTTATATGCAAGCGCTTTATTAAGGTAACAGTTTTTTGGTTTCTTGCTTATATCTCGAAAACAGTTACTCCTATGAATTTTTGTCTTTTTTTCAAAATTAAAGCTGATAAAATTTCCTACAAAATAGTTATTTGCATTTTTCGTGTAGGACCAACCATAAACGAGTTATAGAGTTGGATATAAATAATATTTAACAAAAATTTGCTTTAAAATAAAATGTTTGAAAAACTGAAATTAAACTAATTTAATTGTGTCTAACACTTTAGTAGAGAAAAAACGAAAAGACATAAAAGTCACTAAAGGTTTCAGAGTTGTTTTTAGTTGTCATATTAATAACAATAACATTAATAATAATAATACTAATAGTTCTAAATTTGCTTATATGCAAACGCTTAATTAAGGTAACAGTGTTTTGGTTTCTTGCTTATATCTCGAAAACAGTTACTCCTATCAATTTTTATCTTTTTACTAAAATTCAAGCTGATAAAATTTCCTACAAAATAGTTATTTGCATTTTTCATGTAGGACTAACCATAAGCGAGATATATGATTGAAAATAATTAATATTTAAAAAAAAAGTGCTTTAACAGAAAATGTCTTGTGATTTAAAATACACTTAATTTATTGGGTCCAATACTTTTTTAGAAGAAAAAGGAAGTGACATAAAAGTCACTGAAGTCTTCAGAGTCGTTTTTAAATGCTGCAGTTTCGTCTTCGTCTCAAACATTGAAAACTGAATTACATTTTTGTTCAGTAACAGTCACAGTTTTCTTATTGGTTTTTTGCTTATATCTCGAAAACAGTTACTCCTATCAATTTTTATCTTTTTGTCAAAATTAAAGCTGATAAAATTTCCTACAAAATAGTTATTTGCATTTTTCTTGTAGGACCAACCATAAGCGAGTTATAGAGTTGGATATAAATAATATTTAAAAAAAATTTGCTTTAAAATAAAATGTTTGAAAAACTGAAATTAAACTAATTTAATTGTGTCTAACACTTTCGTAGAGGAAAAAGAAGAAGACATAAAAGTCACTAAAGGTTTCAAAGTTGTCTTTAATCGTCATATTAATAACAATAACATTAATAATAATAATACTAATAGTACTAAATTTGCTTATATGCAAACGCTTAATTAAGGTAACAGTGTTTTGGTTTCTTGCTCATATCTCGAAAACAGTTACTCCTATCAATTTTTATTTTTTTACTAAAATTTAAGCTGATAAAATTTCCTACAAAATAGTTATTTGCATTTTTTATGTAGGACTAACCATAAGCGAGATATAAGATTGAAAATAATTAATATTTAAAAAAGAAGTGCTTTAACAGAAAATGTCTTGTGATTTAAAATACACTTAATTTATTAGGTCCAATACTTTATTAAAAAAAAAAGGGGGTGACATATAAGTCACTGAAGTCTTCAGAGTCGATTTTAAATGCTGCATTTTCGTCTTCGTCTCAAACATTGAAAACTGAATTACATTTTTGTTCTGAAACGGTAACAGTTTTTACTTTGGTTTTTTGCTTATATCTCGAAAACAGTTACTCCTATCAATTTTTATCTTTTTTTCAAAATTAAAGCTGATAACATTTCCTACAAAATAGTTATTTGCATTTTTCTTGTAGGACCAACCATAAGCGAGTTATAAAGTTGGATATAAATAATATTTAACAAAAACTTGCTTAAAAATAAAATGTTTGAAATACTGAAATTAAACTAAATTAATTGTGTCTAACACTTTAGTAGAGAAAAAAGAAAAAGACATAAAAGTCACCAAAGTCTTCAAAATCGTTTTTAGTCGTCATATTAATAACAATAACATTAATAATAATAATACTAATAGTACTAAATCTGCTTATATGCAAGCGCTTTATTAAGGTAACAGTTTTTTGGTTTCTTGCTTATATCTCGAAAACAGTTACTCCTATGAATTTTTGTCTTTCTTTCAAAATTAAAGCTGATAAAATATTCTACAAAATAGTTATTTGCATTTTTCTTGTAGGACCAACCATAAGCGAGTTATAGAGTTGTATATAAATAATATTTAACAAAAATTTGCTTTAAAATAAAGTGTTTGAAAAACTGAAATTAAACTAATTTTACCGTGTCTAACACTTTAGTAGAGAAAAAACGAAAAGACATAAAAGTCACTAAAGGTTTCAGAGTTGTCTTTAGTTGTCATATTAATAACAATAACATTAATAATAATAATACTAATAGTTCTAAATTTGCTTATATGCAAACGCTTAATTAAGGTAACAGTGTTTTGGTTTCTTGCTTATATCTCGAAAACAGTTACTCCTATCAATTTTTATCTTTTTACTAAAATTCAAGCTGATAAAATTTCCTACAAAATAGTTATTTGCATTTTTCATGTAGGACTAACCATAAGCGAGATATATGATTGAAAATAATTAATATTTAAAAAAAAAGTGCTTTAACAGAAAATGTCTTGTGATTTAAAATACACTTAATTTATTGGGTCCAATACTTTATTAGAAGAAAAAGGAAGTGACATAAAAGTCACTGAAGTCTTCAGAGTCGTTTTTAAATGCTGCAGTTTCGTCTTCGTCTCAAACATTGAAAACCGAATTACATTTTTGTTCAGTAACAGTCACAGTTTTCTTATTGGTTTTTTGCTTATATCTCGAAAACAGTTACTCTTATCAATTTTTATCTTTCTGTCAAAATTAAAGCTGATAAAATTTCCTACAAAATAGTTATTTGCATTTTTTTGTAGGACCAACCATAAGCGAGTTATAGAGTTGGATATAAATAATATTTAACAAAAATTTGCTTTAAAATAAATTGTTTGAAAAACTGAAATTAAACTAATTTAATTGTGTCTAACACTTTAGTAGAGGAAAAAGAAGAAGACATAAAAGTCACTAAAGGTTTCAAAGTTGTCTTTAATCGTCATATTAATAACAATAACATTAATAATAATAATACTAATAGTACTAAATTTGCTAATATGCAAACGCTTAATTAAGGTAACAGTGTTTTGGTTTCTTGCTCATATCTCGAAAACAGTTACTCTTATCAACTTTTATCTTTTTACTAAAATTCAAGCTGATAAAATTTCCTACAAAATAATTATTTGCATTTTTTATGTAGGACTAACCATAAGCGAGATATAAGATTGAAAATAATTAATATTTAAAAAAGAAGTGCTTTAACAGAAAATGTCTTGTGATTTAAAATACACTTAATTTATTAGGTCCAATACTTTATTAAAAAAAAAAGGGGGTGACATATAAGTCACTGAAGTCTTCAGAGTCGATTTTAAATGCTGCATTTTCGTCTTCGTCTCAAACATTGAAAACTGAATTACATTTTTGTTCTGAAACGGTAACAGTTTTTACATTGGTTTTTTGCTTATATCTCGAAAACAGTTACTCCTATCAATTTTTATCTTTCTTTTAAAATTAAAGCTGATAACATTTCTTACAAAATAGTTATTTGCATTTTTCTTGTAGGACCAACCATAAGCGAGTTATAAAGTTGGATATAAATAATATTTAACAAAAACTTGCTTAAAAATAAAATGTTTGAAATACTGAAATTAAACTAAATTAATTGTGTCTAACACTTTAGTAGAGAAAAAAGAAAAAGACATAAAAGTCACCAAAGTCTTCAGAATCGTTTTTAGTCGTCATATTAATAACAATAACATTAATAATAATAATACTAATAGTACTAAATCTGCTTATATGCAAGCGCTTTATTAAGGTAACAGTTTTTTGGTTTCTTGCTTATATCTCGAAAACAGTTACTCCTATGAATTTTTGTTTTTTTTTCAAAATTAAAGCTGATAAAATTTCCTACAAAATAGTTATTTGCATTTTTCTTGTAGGACCAACCATAAGCGAGTTATAGAGTTGGATATAAATAATTTTTAACAAAAATTTGCTTTAAAATAAAATGTTTGAAAAACTGAAATTAAACTAATTTAATTGTGTCTAACACTTTAGTAGAGGAAAAAGGAAAAGACATAAAAGTCACTAAAGGTTTCAGAGTTGTCTTTAGTTGTCATATTAATAACAATAACATTAATAATAATAATACTAATAGTACTAAATTTGCTTATATGCATACGCTTAATTAAGGTAACAGTGTTTTGGTTTCTTGCTTATATCTCGAAAACAGTTACTCCTATCAATTTTTATCTTTTTACTAAAATTCAAGCTGATAAAATTTCCTATAAAATAGTTATTTGCATTTTTCATGTAGGACTAACCATAAGCGAGATATATGATTGAAAATAATTAATATTTAAAAAAAAAGTGCTTTAACAGAAAATGTCTTGTGATTTAAAATACACTTAATTTATTGGGTCCAATACTTTATTAGAAGAAAAAGGAAGTGACATAAAAGTCACTGAAGTCTTCAGAGTCGTTTTTAAATGCTGCAGTTTCGTCTTCGTCTCAAACATTGAAAACTGAATTACATTTTTGTTCAGTAACAGTCACAGTTTTCTTATTGGTTTTTTGCTTATATCTCGAAAACAGTTACTCCTAACAATTTTTATCTTTCTGTCAAAATTAAAGCTGATAAAATTTCCTACAAAATAAATATTTGCATTTTTCTTGTAGGACCAACCATAAGCGAGTTATAGAGTTGGATATAAATAATATTTAACAAAAATTTGCTTTAAAATAAAATGTTTGAAAAACTGAAATTAAACTAATTTAATTGTGTCTAACACTTTAGTAGAGGAAAAAGAAGAAGACATAAAAGTCACTAAAGGTTTCAAAGTTGTCTTTAATCGTCATATTAATAACAATAACATTAATAATAATAATACTAATAGTACTAAATTTGCTTATATGCAAACGCTTAATTAAGGTAACAGTGTTTTGGTTTCTTGCTCATATCTCGAAAACAGTTACTCCTATCAATTTTTATTTTTCTTTCAAAATTAAAGCTGATAACATTTCCTACAAAATAGTTATTTGCATTTTTCTTGTGGGACCAACCATAAGCGAGTTATAAAGTTGGATATAAATAATATTTATCAAAAACTTGCTTAAAAATAAAATGTTTGAAATACTGAAATTAAACTAAATTAATTGTGTCTAACACTTTAATAGAGAAAAAAGAAAAAGACATAAAAGTCACCAAAGTCTTCAGAATCGTTTTTAGTCGTCATATTAATAACAATAACATTAATAATAATAATACTAATAGTACTAAATCTGCTTATATGCAAGCGCTTTATTAAGGTAACAGTTTTTTGGTTTCTTGCTTATATCTCGAAAACAGTTACTCCTATGAATTTTTGTCTTTTTTTCAAAATTAAAGCTGATAAAATTTCCTACAAAATAGTTATTTGCATTTTTCTTGTAGGACCAACCATAAGCGAGTTATAGAGTTGGATATAAATAATTTTTAACAAAAATTTGCTTTAAAATAAAATGTTTGAAAAACTGAAATTAAACTAATTTAATTGTGTCTAACACTTTAGTAGAGGAAAAAGGAAAAGACATAAAAGTCACTAAAGGTTTCAGAGTTGTCTTTAGTTGTCATATTAATAACAATAACATTAATAATAATAATACTAATAGTACTAAATTTGCTTATATGCAAACGCTTAATTAAGGTAACAGTGTTTTGGTTTCTTGCTTATATCTCGAAAACAGTTACTCCTATCAATTTTTATCTTTTTACTAAAATTCAAGCTGATAAAATTTCCTATAAAATAGTTATTTGCATTTTTCATGTAGGACTAACCATAAGCGAGATATATGATTGAAAATAATTAATATTTAAAAAAAAAGTGCTTTAACAGAAAATGTCTTGTGATTTAAAATACACTTAATTTATTGGGTCCAATACTTTATTAGAAGAAAAAGGAAGTGACATAAAAGTCACTGAAGTCTTCAGAGTCGTTTTTAAATGCTGCAGTTTCGTCTTCGTCTCAAACATTGAAAACCGAATTACATTTTTGTTCAGTAACAGTCACAGTTTTCTTATTGGTTTTTTGCTTATATCTCAAAAACAGTTATTCCTATCAATTTTTATCTTTCTTTCAAAATTAAAGCTGATAAAATTTCCTACAAAATAGTTATTTGCATTTTTCTTGTAGGACCAACCATAAGCGAGTTATAGAGTTGGATATAAATAATATTTAACAAAAATTTGCTTTAAAATAAAATGTTTGAAAAACTGAAATTAAACTAATTTAATTGTGTCTAACACTTTAGTAGAGGAAAAAGAAGACGACATAAATTCACTAAAGGTTTCAAAGTTGTCTTTAATCGTCATATTAATAACAATAACATTAATAATAATAATACTAATAGAACTAAATTTGCTTATATGCAAACGCTTAATTAAGGTAACAGTGTTTTGGTTTCTTGCTCATATCTCGAAAACAGTTACTCCTATCAATTTTTATCTTTTTACTAAAATTCAAGCTGATAAAATTTCCTACAAAATAGTTATTTGCATTTTTTATGTAGGACTAACCATAAGCGAGATATAAGATTGAAAATAATTAATATTTAAAAAAGAAGTGCTTTAACAGAAAATGTCTTGTGATTTAAAATACACTTAATTTATTAGGTCCAATACTTTATTAGAAAAAAAAGGGGGTGACATATAAGTCACTGAAGTCTTCAGAGTCGATTTTAAATGCTGCATTTTCGTCTTCGTCTCAAACATTGAAAACTAAATTACATTTTTGTTCTGAAACGGTAACAGTTTTTACTTTGGTTTTTTGCTTATATCTCGAAAACAGTTACTCCTATCAATTTTTATCTTTCTTCAAACATTTTATTTTAAAGCAAATTTTTGTTAAATATTATTTATATCCAACTCTATAACTCGCTTATGGTTGGTCCTACAAGAAAAATGCAAATAACTATTCTGTAGAATATTTTATCAGCTTTAATTTTGAAAGAAAGACAAAAATTCATAGGAGTAACTGTTTTCGAGATATAAGCAAGAAACCAAAAAACTGTTACCTTAATAAAGCGCTTGCATATAAGCAGATTTAGTACTATTAGTATTATTATTATTAATGTTATTGTTATTAATATGACGACTAAAAACGATTCTGAAGACTTTGGTGACTTTTATGTCCTTTTCTTTTTTCTCTACTAAAGTGTTAGACACAATTAATTTAGTTTAATTTCAGTATTTCAAACATTTTATTTTTAAGCAAGTTTTTGTTAAATATTATTTATATCCAACTCTATAACTCGCTTATGGTTGCTATAACTCGCTTATGGTTGGTCCTACAAAAAAATGCAAATAACTATTTTGTAGGAAATTTTATCAGCTTTAATTTTGAAAAAAAGATAAAAATTGATAGGAGTAACTGTTTTCGAGATATAAGCAAGAAACCAAAAAACTGTTACCTTAATTAAGCGTTTGCATATAAGCAAATTTAGTACTATTAGTATTATTATTATTAATGTTATTGTTATTAATATGACGACTAAAGACGACTCTGAAACATTTAGTGACTTTTATGTCTTCTCCTTTTTCCTCTACTAAAGTGTTAGACACAATTAATTTAGTTTAATTCCGGTTTTTCAAGCATTTTATTTTAAAGCAAATTTTTGTTAAATATTATTTATATCCAACTCTATAACTCGTTTATTCTTGGTCCTACAAGAAAAATGTAAATAACTATTTTGTTGGAAATTTTATCAGCTTTAATTTTGAAAAAAAGATAAAATTTGATAGGAGTAACTGTTTTCGAGATATAAGCAAAAAACCAATAAGAAAACTGTAACTGTTACTGAACAAAAATGTAATTCAGTTTTCAGTGTTTGAGACGATGACAAAAATGCAGCATTTAAAAACGACTCTGAAGACTTCAGTGACTTTTATGTTACCTCCTTTTTCTTCTAATAAATTATTGGACCCAATAAATTAAGTGTATTTTAAATCACAAGACATTTTCTGTTAAAACACTTTTTTTTAATTATTAATTATTTTCAAACTTATATCTCGCTTATGGTTAGTTCTACATGAAAAATGCAAATAACTATTTTGTAGGAAATTTTATCACCTTTAATTTTGGTGAAAAAGTAAAAATTGTTAGAAGTAACTGTTTTCGAGATATAAGCAAAAAACAAAAAAACTGTTAACTTAAGTAAGCGCTTGCATATAAGCAAATTTAGTACTACTAGTATTGTTATTATAAATGATATTGTTATTAATATGACGACTAAAGACAACTCTAAGACTTTAGTGACTTTTATGTCTCCTCCTTTTTCCTCTACTAAAGTGTTAGACACAATTAATTTAGTTTAATTTCAGTTTTTCAAACATTTTATTTTAAAGCAAATTTTTGTTAAATATTAAAAACTATAAAATGGGTTAGATTGCCTAAAAACACAGATCACACATGATCTTTTGCATAGAAATGAGAAAACGCTCATGTAACACACAAAATAAGCCCCATTTTTCCTTATTAAAAGTATTATTATTATTATTACTTATGTTACTATTACTATTATTATTATTATTATTATTATTATTATTATTATTATTATTATTATTACTATTATTTTTATTATTATTATTATTATTATTATTATTATTATTAATTTTATTATTATTAAAAACTGATTATAACTTTTGTATAGTAAATGTTTTTATACCAGTTTTAAAATGAGTTATTAATTTTAGACAATTTGTTGCCTAAAAACACAGATCACAGATGATTTCTTGCATAGAAATGAGAAAACGCTCATATAACACACAAAATAAGCTTCATTTTTGCTTAGAAAACTAAGCTTACTTTTATTACTATTATTATTTTCATTATTATTATTATTAATATTATTATTATTATTACTATTATTATTATTATTATTATTATTATTATTATTATTATTATTGTTATTATTATTATTATTAAAAACTTATATTAAACAGACAGAAAACGTCGTATTCTGACACAAAAAAACGAATTACGTTATAGACTTGACGAGATCGGCGTATTTCGGACTCTTATAGGACTCTTATAGGGTCAAAAAGTATCAGTTTGGATTAAAACAAATTATTTTTGTTGAGTCTCAGTCTGAATTGTTTATCAGTTCAAACAAAAACGGCTTATTTTAGACGATCTTTTGCTTTGAACAAGAAAACTTACATCGAACAGACTAAAAACGTATTAATCTCGCATAAAAGAGCAATTTATGTATCACTTCGGATAAGGGCAGCTAATCCTATTCGTTTTATTGCTTAAAATAGACAAAATTGTTAATAAATCTAACAAAAACGCTGTATTCTAGCACAAAATACTAATTACATTATAGTTTCGACGAGAATAGCTTATTTGGAATGATTCTATGCTTCCAAACGAGTAAATTTTTATTAAACAGATGCCAAACATCATGTTTTGTCCTATAAAGACATTTTATATTGCAGTTTGTATTAAAACAAAATATTTTCGTTGATTCTTTGTTAGAAGCAGCAAACCTAACATTAAAGAATCTGAAAACTTTGTATTCGGACACAAACCACCGAATTTTGTATCAGTTTAGACAAAAACGGTTGATTTTCGACAATATTTTGCTTTGAACAAGAAAACTTATATCAAACTGACTAAAAACGTCTTATTTTAGCACAAAACAAAAGATTTGCGTTATAGTCTTAACGAGAGCTGTTAATTTCAAACGGTTCTATGCTTTGAAACGAGTAAACTTTCACTGTACAGAGGAAAAACATCTTATTTCGCCTTTTAAAAACGATTCATGCCACAGTTTGGATAAAAACCAATTATTTTCGTTAATTCATTGTTACAAACATGAAACCTTACATCAAAGTAACTGAAAACCCCTTATTCAGGCACAGAAATTCGAATTACGTTTCAGTCTGGACAAAAACTGCTTACTTTAGACGATCCTTTGTTTTGAATACAAAAACTTACATTAAAAAGATTAAAAACGTCTTATTCTGGCTGAAAACTGCAAATTATATATTACTCTAGATAAAAGCAATTCATCCTGATTACTCCTTTACTTAGAATAGAGTAAACTTGTATAAAACTTAATAAAAACTTTAAATTTCGTCTCAAAGTAATAATTTACGTTATAGTTTTGACCAGCACTGTTTATTTCAAACGATTTTATGATTCGAAACTAATGAACTTTTATGGGGCAGATGCAAAACCACATATTACAATATAAAGCGTTGTTTTAAAGCAAATTATTACCTTTTGCAACAAGAAATTTCACGTCAAAGAAACTGAAAACATCGTATCCATGCCCAAATATCGAATTACGTATCAGTTTAGGCAAATACAGCTTATTTTAAACGATTCCTTGCTATAAACAAGAAAAATTTTATCAAACATATTGAAAATGTCTTATTCTCGAAAATAAGAGCAAATTATGTATCAGTTTTAACAAAAGCGGATTACTCTGTTTGATTCTATGCTTAGAGTAGAGTAAACTACTATAAAACGTAATGAAAACTCTAAATTCAAGCTCAAAAGAACAAATTACGTTATAGTTTTGACAAAAAAAAAATTATTTCGGACGACTACATATTTCGAAGTAAGCAAACTTTAATTGAACAAGTGCAAAAGCTAATACTTTGCTTTGAAATAACGATTTATGTGGTAATATGGTATTTTGCATCTGTCCTATAAAAGTTTACTCGTTTCGCTCCATTGAATCATTCGAAATAAATTATTTTGACACAACAACGAAAATAATTTTTTTGTTTAAACTGTAACATGTCGTTTTTATAAAACGAACTAAGACGTTTGGCATCTGTTTAGTGAAAGTTTTTTCGTTTGGGGGCATAAAATTGTTTGAAATTAACAGTTCTGGTCAAAACTATAACGTAAATTATTTCTTTGAGACGAAATTTAAAGTTTTCATTAAGTTTTATACAAGTTTGCTCTATTCTAAGCAAAGGAGTAATCAGGATAAACTGCTTTTATCCAAAGTAATACATAATTTGCAGTTTTGAGCCAGAATAAGACGTTTTTAATCTTTTTAATGTAAGTTTTCGTGTTCAAAAGAAAGAATCGTCTAAAATAAGCAATTTGTGTCCAGACTGAAACGTAATTTGATTTTCTGGGCTTGAATAAGAGGTTTTCAGTTTCTTTGATGTAAGGTTTCTTGTTTGTAACAATGAATAAACGAAAATCATTGGTTTTAATCCAAACTGTGACATAAATCGTTTTTTAAAGGCGAAATCAGACGTTTTGCCTCTGTTCAGTGAAAGTATACTGGTTTTAAAGCATAGAATCGTTTGAAATTAACAGTTCTCGTCAAGACTATAACGCAAATCTTTAAAGTGATACAAAGAAATAATTTACGTAATAGTTTTGACCAGAACTGTTAATTTCAAACGATTTTATGCCCCCAAACGAGAAAACTTTCACTAAACAGATGCCAAACGTCTTAGTTCGTTTTATAAAAGCGACTTATGTTACAGTTTAAACAAAAACAAATTATTTGTGTTGTTGTTGTGTCAAAATAATTTATTTCTAATGATTTAATGGAGCGAAACGGGTAAACTTTTATAGGACAGATGCAAAATACCATATTACCACATAAATCTTTATTTTAAAGCAAAGTATTAGCTTTTGCACATGTTCAATTAAAGTTTGCTTACTTCGAAGTATGTAATCGTCCGAAATATTTTTTTTTGTTAAAACTATAACGTAATTTGTTCTTTTGAGCTTGAATATAGAGTTTTCATTACGTTTTATAGTAGTTTACTCTACTCTAAGCATAGAATCAAACGGAGTAATCCGCTTTTGTTAAAACTGATACATAATTTGCTCTTATTTTCGAGAATAAGACGTTTTCAATATGCTTGATAAAATCTTTCTTGTTTATAGCAAGGAATCATTTAAAATAAGCTGTATTTGCCTAAACTGATACGTAATTAGATATTTATGTATGGATACGAAGTTTTCAGTTTCTTTGACGTGAAATTTCTTGTTGCAAAAGGTAATACTTTGCTTTAAAACAACGCTTTATATGGTAATATGTGGTTTTGCATCTGCCCCATAAAAGTTCATTAGTTTCGAATCATAATTTCGTTTGAAATAAACAGTGCTGGTCAAAACTATAACGTAAATTATTTCTTTGAGACGAAATTTAAAGTTTTCATTAAGTTTTATACAAGTTTACTCTATTCTAAGTAAAGGAGTAATCAGGATAAATTGCTTTTATCTAGAGTAATATATAATTTGCAGTTTTCAGCCAGAATAAGACGTTTTTAATCTTTTTAATGTAAGTTTTCGTGTTCAAAACAAAGGATCGTCTAAAATAAGCAGTTTTTGTCCAGACTGAAACGTAATTCGAATTTCTGTGCCTAAATAAGGGGTTTTCAGTTTCTTTTCTTTGATGTAAGGTTTCTTGTTTGTAACAATGAATTAACAAAAATAATTGGTTTTTATCCAAACTGTGGCATGAATCAGCTTTAAGACTATAACGCAAATCTTTTGTTTTGTGCTAAAATAAGACGTTTTTAGTCAGTTTGATATAAGCTTTCTTGTTCAAAGCAAAATATTGTCGAAAATCAACCGTTTTTGTCTAAACTGAAACAAAATTCGGTGGTTTGTGTCCGAATACAAAGTTTTCAGATTCTTTAATGTTAGGTTTGCTGCTTCTAACAAAGAATCAACGAAAATATTTTGTTTTAATACAAACTGCAATATAAAATGTCTTTATAGGACAAAACATGATGTTTGGCATCTGTTTATTAAAAATTTACTCGTTTGGAAGCATAGAATCATTCCAAATAAGCTATTCTCGTCGAAACTATAATGTAATTAGTATTTTGTGCTAGAATACAGCGTTTTTGTTAGATTTATTAACAATTTTGTCTATTTTAAGCAATGAAACGAATAGGATTAGCTGCCTTTATCCAAAGTGATACATAAATTGCTCTTTTATGCCAGATTAATACGTTTTTAGTCTGTTCGATGTAAGTTTTCTTGTTCAAAGCAAAAGATCGTCTAAAGTAAGCCGTTTTTGTTTGAACTGATGAACAATTCAGACTGAGAGTCAACAAAAATAATTTGTTTTAATCCAAACTGATAATTTTTGACCCTATAAGAGTCCTATAAGAGTCCGAGATACGCCGTTCTCGTCAAGTCTATAACGTAATTCGTTTTTTTGTGTCAGAATACGACGTTTTCTGTCTGTTTAATATAAGTTTTTACTAATAATAATAATAATAATAATAACAATAATAATAAAAATAATAATAATAATAACAATAATAATAATAATAATAATAATAATAATAATAATAATAATAATAATAATAATAATAAAAATAATAATAGAAATAAAAGTAAGCTTAGTTTTCTAAGCAAAAATGAAGCTTATTTTGTGTGTTATATGAGCGCTTTCTCATTTCTATGCAAGAAATCATCTGTGATCTGTATTTTTAGGCAAGAAATTGTCTAAAATTAATAACTCATTTTAAAACTGGTATAAAAACATTTACTATACAAAAGTTAATAATAATAATAATAATAATAATAATAATAATAATAATAATAATAATAATAATAATAATAATAATAATAATAATAATAGTAATAATAATAATAATAATAGTAATAATAATAATAATAATAATAATAGTAATAAAAGAAATAATAATAATAGAAATAATAATAATAATAATAATAATACTTATAATAATGAATTTCTTTCTAAATTAAAGCTTAGTTTTTCTAAGCAAAAATGATGCTTATTTTGTGTGTTATATGAGCGTTTTCTCATTTCTATGCAAGAGATCATCTGTGAACTGTGTTTTTAGGCAAGAAATTGAATAAAATTAATAACTCATTTTAAAACTGGTATAAAAACATTTACTATATAAAAGTTAATAATAATAATAATAATAATAATAATAA